>NC_069503.1:972807728-972882728 GCF_027579735.1 Bombina bombina
CTATGTCCTGCGGAGGCCCCCCGATGTAACCTCCACAAATGCAGAAATTCCCTTAGGTATGTTAATAATACTCCAGTGATAATAGCGGAACCCTTTGAAATCTGGGGATGGTTAATTCACAGCAGTGTAAACGGATATTGCAGCATCATACCTGTATAGTAATACACCACTACATCAGTCCTTGAAGGCTTGTATTCCCAGACTGCTTCACCTAAGAAAGTTAATACCTGATCTACCTGATCCATTCGTGTCAGAAACAGGGCATTCAGTTACTCGGGTGCCGATAGCCATTTCCTCTTAGTAGTCATCGTGAATCGGACAGAAGCAGATACTGAGCAGAAGTTCAGCTAAAATCCCCTGCATATCAAAAAAAATGTGGCTACATGCGTTTCACCCGCAAAACACCAAACGTTTGTCGGGCTTCGTCTAGCCTGTATAGTGTTTTTGCATTTTGCTTCTGTAATTGATTTTTTGGGGGGTATTTAGCACAATAATATATTTTCTTGGGTTGCTATACCTTAAATCCATTTTATGTAAACATGAAGTTCCAGTCCCTTATTGTGACACTTGCTGGAATCACTGAGGTTTTTGCTTATTTGATATATAATCTGTGCTGGTTTAGAATAGTCTTTCTGGGGACTTTCCCTGGTGTTTGTACCCTAGAATCTTTTTTTTTTTTTTTTTAATTAATTTACTTCACTATTACCGTGCACCTCCATTCTGCAACAGATTTGTCAAAAGCAGAATGAAGTAGATTATTGATATACTAGTGGGAAAGCCTGCCCAGAGGGCAGTCTATTGTGGTGACGGAACCACCCTGCCATTTTCAAAAGGGCTGTCTATAGTGGCGACGGAACCACCCTGCCATTTTTGGAATCCACCTGAATGCAGCTTACACCCCTTTTGCTCTCTCTCCCCCTCTCTTTTGCTCTCTCTCCCCCCTCTTTTTTGCTCTCTCCCCCCTCTTTTTTGCTCTCTCTCCCCCCTCTTTTTTGCTCTCTCTCCCCCCTCTTTTTTGCTCTCTCTCCCCCCTCTTTTTTTGCTCTCTCTCTCCCCCCTCTTTTTTGCTCTCTCTCTCCCCCCTCTTTTTTGCTCTCTCTCTCCCCCCTCTTTTTTGCTCTCTCTCTCCCCCCTCTTTTTTGCTCTCTCTCTCCCCCCTCTCTTTTGATCTCTCTCTCCCCCCTCTCTTTTGCTCTCTCTCTCCCCCCTCTCTTTTGCTCTCTCTCTCCCCCCTCTCTTTTTGCTCTCTCTCCCCCCTCTCTTTTTGCTCTCTCTCCCCCCTCTCTTTTTGCTCTCTCTCTCCCCTCTCTTTTTGCTCTCTCTCTCCCCTCTCTTTTTGCTCTCTCTCCCCCCTCTCTTTTTGCTCTCTCTCCCCCCTCTCTTTTTGCTCTCTCTCCCCCTCTCTTTTGCTCTTTCTCTCCCTCTCTTTTGCTCTTTCTCTCCCTCTCTTTTGCTCTTTCTCTCCCTCTCTTTTTGCTCTCTTTTGCTCTCTCCCCTCTCTTTTGCTCTCTCCCCTCTCTTTTGCGCTCTCCCCTCTCTTTTGCTCTCTCTCTCCCCTCTTTTGTGCGCTCTCTCTCCCCTCTTTTGTGCGCTCTCTCTCCCCTCTTTTGTGCGCTCTCTCTCCCCTCTTTTGTGCTCTCTCTCTCCCCTCTTTTGTGCTCTCTCTCTCCTCTTGCGCTCTCTCTCCCCTCTTTTGCGCTCTCTCTCCCCTCTTTTGCGCTCTCTCTCCCCTCTTTTGCGCTCTCTCTCCCCTCTTTTGCGCTCTCTCTCCCCTCTTTTGCGCTCTCTCTCCCCTCTTTTGCGCTCTCTCTCCCCTCTTTTGCGCTCTCTCTCCCCTCTTTTGCGCTCTCTCTCCCCTCTTTTGCGCTCTCTCTCCCCTCTTTTGCGCTCTCTCTCCCCTCTTTTGCGCTCTCTCTCCCCTCTTTTGCGCTCTCTCTCCCCTCTTTTGCGCTCTCCCCCCTCTTTTGCGCTCTCTCCCCCCTCTTTTGCGCTCTCTCCCCCCTCTTTTGCGCTCTCTCCCCCCTCTTTTGCGCTCTCTCCCCCCTCTTTTGCGCTCTCTCTCTCCCCCCTCTTTTGCGATCTCTCTCTCTCCCCTCTTTTGCGATCTCTCTCCCTCCCCTCTTTTGCGCGCTCTCTCTCCCCTCTTTTGCGCTCTCTCTCCCCTCTTTTGCGCTCTCTCTCCCCTCTTTTGCGCTCTCTCTCCCCTCTTTTGCGCTCTCTCTCTCTCTCCCCTCTTTTGCGCTCTCTCTCTCTCTCTCTCTCCCCTCTTTTGCGCTCTCTCTCCCCTCTTTTGCGCTCTCTCTCCCCTCTTTTGCGCTCTCTCTCTCTCTCTCTCTCCCCTCTTTTGCGCTCTCTCTCTCTCTCCCCTCTTTTGCGCTCTCTCTCTCTCCCCTCTTTTGCGCTCTCTCTCTCTCCCCTCTTTTGCGCTCTCTCTCTCTCTCTCCCCTCTTTTGCGCTCTCTCTCTCTCTCTCTCCCCTCTTTTGCGCTCTCTCTCTCTCTCCCCTCTTTTGCGCTCTCTCTCTCTCCCCTCTTTTGCGCTCTCTCTCTCTCCCCTCTTTTGCGCTCTCTCTCTCTCTCGTTAAAAAAAAAAAAATCTGAACTACAGAAAGAAATAAAACCTTATCCCTATGAAAATAACCCCCCCCCCAATAAAAACACCCCCAATCTAATGCTAAACTACCAATAGCCCTTAAAAGGGCTTTTTGTAGGGCATTGCCCTAAGTAAAACAGCTCTTTTGCAGTTACCAAGCATTCTAAGGGCTCGATGATTGAAAGCTCTCTGGGCTGGCAAGATTATTAAAGAATGCTCGCCAGTCCTTCTATTTCCCTTGTGGAATGATCTAAAGCCATTTTTTACCCTGAAAACAGGGTGTCTCACTAAGGGGCGTATACTGCATTTTCATATGAAATGTGATCAACAAAATTCGTATTTTAAACATTATACAAAACAAATATTTGAATCATTCACACAAAAATAAGCAGGGAAAAATTGTATTGTTAAGGTGCATCAAAAATCGTAACAAAATTCTTCACCAAAAATCGTATGTTAATAAAAACGTAAAATTAGTATCTAATTTACACAGGAATAAATCAAATTAAATATTCACAGCGTAAATTGTAATTGTAGTACACTGAATGTGCAAAAATCACACAGAAATTTGAATTTATAAATACAAAATGCAAAGCGTAATTGTTGTTTTTTCGTAAAATGGGCTGTACATGGGCGTTCCATGGGCGTATATGACAATGTCTCACTAATCCCAGCGTAATTCTATAAAGATTTTCGCACTGCAGATATCAGTTTTTTCTCGCCAACTAAAAGGTGGCGAGCTTTTGTCAAAACAATACGAACACTTATAACCCCAATAGAAAAAAAAAATGCATACGAACATATAGGCGAATGTAAGATGCTATAAGCAGAAAGCAGCGTAATGTGAGTTATATTGGCTGCAGGATTTTAATTTTAAAGTGCTCCCCCCTGCTCTCTGCTAACTTCGCACTAAGGAGCGAAGTTTCCCTATCCAGAGAGCTCCATTACTTTTAATAGGAGCCATCTCGCAACTCGCAGGGACTGCCCCTTTTTTACGATCATTGCACCGGGGCAGCCCCTGCGAGTGTCAGCGAGAAAAAGAAGGTTTGAGCTGGCGAACAATATTGTTACGGTTGCCTCCAGGCTGGCTGGAAGTTGGACCGTAGAAAAGGATGCTCCTAGTGCTCACCAAAGGATCATCAGCACCGTAAACACCATAACTACTGCGTAGCCACCATAAGTAATGCAGACTCTACGAACCACCGCTGCTGGGCTGGTATCTCACCGTCTGCTCTGCGCCCTGGACCTACGACCAGGCTCCAGTAGGTGAACCTCTTCCTTCTGTAGAGCGAAGCAGGATCAGGAACGAGCTCTTACAAGAGCTCAGTAGCTAAGGGAGTATGAAGAGCATAGCAATCCCTGTAGTGATTATAGCTGTCCCCTACAAACATGAGTCAAGGCTGCAAGTTAGAGGGTCAGAAAAGGTCTCAGATGCTGGAACACCCAGCCTGCTTTTTATTGAGGTTACATGCAAAAAAAGGACACTCTCAGGGGGAGGCATAAAATCCCCAATCACACATTTGGTACATTTAGATAGAGAGACAACGCCCTTTGACAGGCCATAGTAGAATTACATTACTTCAGCAGATAACAAGTTACACACAAGAAAACAATGCAGTCCATCTTATCACTAGCAGTCTGACTCTGGAGGTGATTAGACAATGGGAATGTTTATCACTAAACTTAATTAGAGCTGATGCCAGCAAACTTGTATTTAGAAAATAGCTTCTTGAAGCTGAACAAAGTTAACTCTTTAGTTCTGCCCGAAGGGTCTGTCACATAGCACTTAATGGCACACAATGAAAACTAATGCTTTTGTAACAGTGCTCCCTTTCTGTGGAACACTCTGCCTGTGTGGTACTTGGTTCAGTAAGCCCTATTTACTGAACCAAGTGGGAGAAAGCCAGGGACAAGTTATTTTACAGGTCTGGGGACATAGTCTTAAAGGGGCATTGTTCACCAAAGTCACAATATGTCCCCAGACGGTTCTTAAAGGGCCATACACACCCAATCAAAGTTAATACGTTTTCAGGGGCACAATCTTCCAGGAGCCATAGTCATGAGGAAGGAGGCTGGCAAATAGGCTTCTCCACAATCCAGGGAAGCAGGGCAATTTTCCATTTAAAGGGCCAGTTACAAATAGCAGTTTGTAACAAATATATCATCGAGCCCTAAGTCCCCCCCTAACAGTAAAACCCACCAATCACCCCAAAATAAATAAACCTAACACTAAAAATCCTAAACTATCCATTGCCCTGAAAAGGGCATTTGTATGGGCATTGCCCTTCAAAAGGGCATTCAGCTCTTTTGCTGCCCACCCCTAATCTAAAAAAATAATATATTTTTTTAAAAAAACCTAAGTTACAGAAAATAAAACAACAAATTACCAAAGATTACAAAATTGAATTTGAAGAATCAAATCAGCCAATAAGAATTCAAGGGACGCCATCTTTAATCACATACCTTGAATTCACTATTCAGTGTACGGCGGCGATCCGCGCTCCAATGCTCCGTGGTCGCTGGTCTTCAGCTTCAGGGTCGCCGGTCTTTAGCTCAACCCTCTGCTCCGCGCCGCCCCGGATTGTTCCTGAAAGAAGAGGTCGCTGCTTGGAAGAAGACTTCACCGCCTGGAACAGGACCTTCTCCGTCGGACTTCAGGAATGGTGAGTACCAACCTGGGGTTTAGACTTAGATTTTTTTAAGGGTTTTTTTTTTGGGGGGGGGGGGATGTTTTACTTAGATTAGGCATGGGCAGTAAAAGAGCTAAATGCCTTTTTAAGGGCAATGCCCAAGCAAATGCCCTGTTCAGGGCAATGGGTAGTTTAGTTTTTTTAGTGTTAGCTTCTTTTATTTTGGGTGGTTTGGTGGGTGGGGGGGGTTTACTGTTAGGGGGGACTTTGTGTATTTTTAATGTAAAAGAACTGTTTATCTTGGGGCAATGCCCTGCAAAAGGCCCTTTTAAGGACTACTGGTAGTTTATTCTTAGAGTAGGGGGTGTTTTTATTTTTTTGTGGGGCTTTTTTACTTTCATAGGGATTAGGTTTAATTTTGAAAACGTTGGTTATTTGTTTTTTTTATTTTCTGTAATGTTAGCCTTTTTTATTTTTTGTAATCTTAGCTTTTGTTGTAACTTTAGTATTTTTTAGTTTAGTTAATTTGCGTTGTAGATTTTGGCGGTTTAAGGGGTTTAATTGGGTTTATTGCTATGTGGGGTTTTTGTGGTTTTAGGTGTTAATGGGGTAAATGGGTTTTGCGGTTTAGGGGTTAATAGGTCAATTATGTTTATTGCGATGTGGGGGTTTTGCGGTTTAGGGGTTATTAGGTTAATTAGGTTTATTGCGATGTGTGGGTTTTGCGGTTTAGGGAGGTTAATAGATTAATTAGGTTTATTGCTATGTGTGGGTTTTGCGGTTTAGGGGTTAATATATTAATTAGGTTTATTGAGATGTGTGTGTCATTGATTGAACAGTTTCCCAGCAAACTGATCCCCCATCTTTTTATTGGAGGTCTGCATTTCACAGCACAGTTTACAAATAAAATTAATATAAAAGGCTAGGATAATAATAGTTTTTTACAAGACAATAGGCCAATATTTTTCCTGTTTAGCAATGTAGAGAGAATAAAGAGAAAATGGCGTAACAAATGATATTGGAAAAACAAATATGCTTTTTAGGAGATTCACGGAGAAAGCAACCAAGCAAAAAAGGCTTGGGAAGAAGAGGCACCACCAACCAAATACAAGTGGCTTAAATGGGTGGTACCTTACAATACAAATGAGTAGAAGATATGGTAAGATGGCATAAAGATTTAGCTCAAGAAGTGTAAACCTTCAAGCAACAAACCACACGGAAAATAATTTGTGGAAATTAGGGATTAAAATTATTGATTAAAAAAGGTTTGCTTATTTATGTCAAATTACAAAAATTAACATTTGATCCATTAATTTACCAGAAACCTATCATGCTAAAACCACCAACTAGAAAAAAGGTTTATGGTTCTATAGATGTTTACCCTCCAAAAACAAAGAAAATTGATGAAGGTCAGCATAGGTGCTGTATTTATTGGTATCGCCATCATCACCAAGCTAAATTAAAGCTGTATTGCATACACTGAAACCTAACATTTTCGAGTGATCTTGGGAGTCACGGACTCCAAGAAAGTTGGTGGAAACCAAAGAACTGAATAATGGATTACTTCTCTTCTCTGCAATTGGGATTCAGCCTGTCACAACCAGAACAATTGGACACTGGAAATTGTCCATGCCACTATTTATAAGTGCCATTGAACATGTTGATGACCTGATGAATTTAGCAAATGGTTGGACAATGTTACTAATGGGACTAGAGGAGCAATTGGCAACTCAGAAGGGCCAGAAACCATGGTTGAGACATCCAAAGGAGGAATGGAAACACAATCAAAACTGCCACTCTATGAACATGAAGAATGACCGAGGCAATCCTAAAATACGGGTGAAAGGCATAACTACTCGGGTTGGCCAAGTCTGTAAAAAGGCATTTTGTAGCAGTGTTGTCTAGGTCTGGTGCTAACTGTACAACTCTTTAAGATAAACTGGGAGGCTAGATGATTGGTCATCCTGTCCAGACACAAACTGATGGTATCCCTCAAATTATTTTTTTGGGGGGGGAATTTACCTTCAACTACCTTGTTGAAAGAGCTTAGAATGTACTTCACCAAGATAAGGATTTTGCTGTTGAAAGAAAACTATAAATCTCCTTCTAGAGATTCAGTAGAACCTTGGATGTCATTACTGAAAATGGTTGATGCATTCAAACACTACAATGCTGTTCATGCAAAGAAAGACAAAATAGTAAAATCAGATAAACATGTAGTCAACTTGAGACAGTTGACAAGTAATGCAATCAAGTGTAGAAGAGATGATAAAAAAAAACAAAAAAAAAAAACAGTTACTGAAGAATAAAAATGGTAAGTAATATGCTAACCTTAAACTTCACAACAGAAGGTCTATGATTTGATGTAAATCATGGAGAGCACCCTTTACTATGGTAGCACATAAAGAATATGTAATTCCCTGTAGAATATTAATATATATAGTCTATAGTTTTGCAAGATGTTAGGCCTGCAAAATGGTTTAGAAAATAATCCTTATTTGGTGATTTTAGTCAAACATGCAAAAAATCCAAAGTTGTGGAAAAAACTGAACTCATCTTGTCTAAATCTCATTAATTTTTTTGAAACGTTTAAAGTCACAGAGCTTTTTCCTTTTCATGGAGACCGCAATTCAAAGTTTCCTAGATCAGGGCATACAAGAATAAATTATGTTCTGCATATTTTTCCAATTGCGGGCCTGAAGTAAGGTCAGGTGATCATTTGTTAGCCAGACAGGGAAACAAAACAAATCATAGTGCATTCATTCTAAAACACAGTCTCATTGATACCATTGACCGATTTCTCACACATAGCTGCAATTTGTCAGCTGATATATTATCTTTTCTATCAAAAACAATTTGACCTTTTTTATTTGTGATTTAAATCACAAGATATGTGATCTTTCTTTTTAATTTACGTAATCTCAAAGAAAAACAAAGATTTAGAGCAGTTTATTTTACTTTTTAAATGTCATTTTCTATTTCTGTCAATGCAGTTGTTTATTCCTTGTTCCACGTTTACAAAGTCTTACTGATATACTTTGGATGCATCATACAAATATGTTGTATAATCTGCTACCAAATCTTATGGAAAGGTAATTTTGCAAAATAACTATGAATTTTGTAGTTTAGATGAGCGTTACTGAAAAGTATTTATTCTTTTTAATGTTTATAGTTTTAATGATGAGTGCTTAAAGGGATACTAAACCCATTTTTTTCCTTAATGATTCAGATAGAGCATGCAATTTTAAGCAACTTTCTAATTTACTCCTATTTTACATTTTTCTTTGTTCTTTTGCTATCTTTATTTGAAAAGCAGGAATGCAAAGCTTGGGAGCTGCCCATTTTTGTTTCAGAACCTGGTAGCACTTGCTGATTATCCACCAATAAGATATATATATATATATATATATATATATATATATATATATATATATATATATATATATATATATATATATATATATAGTCAAAATAGCGTATAGCCCAGCACTCCAACCAGGTGGAGCAACCACAACCTGGGTGCAATCCTTATAAGAGATAGTTAAAGAACAATGTAGAAGAAGGGCACTCTCAGGGTTTGTATAGAGACAAATATTTTCTTTATTCCTAGAACATTAATACATGGTCGACGTTTCGGCCCTCAGTTGGGCCTTCATCAGGACAGGTATTATCTTTAAACTGCCGAGTGGCAGTAGTCCTAGATCCAAACAAGCAAAAAAAAAAAATATATATATAATATATCATACATACATACAGGTAGCCCTCTGTTTACGCCGGGGTTAGGTTCCAGGAGGAATGGTTGTAAATCGAAACCCAGTTTATAATGTAAGTCAATGGAAAGTGAGGGTGTTAGGTTCCAGGCCCCTCTCAAAATTGTCATAAGTAACACCTAATACATTATTTTTAAAGCTTTGAAATGAAGTCTTTAAATCCTAAACAGCATTATAAACCTAATAGTATAGATTGTATCATCATCAAACTAAGTTTAATGAGCAAAAACATTTGCTAACAGCACCTAATAAAATAATTACACAACAGACTGCATCATCATCAAACTGTTTAATGATCAAAAACGTTTTTTTACTTGCATTTTTCAGCAATCAGTTCTCTGCATTGTTAGCATGTTAGATAATATTGGGTCTACACCTATTCTATGCATTTCAATCTGCAGTGATTAATAAGCAGTTAGGCACCTTCACCTCAAGCAGCTGGACAGGAAGATAATAGGGAAGTGGCTGCTCGATAGCTAATGTGTGTTCTGTGTACACAGATCAATTTCAGACCTGTTAAGTTGCATAACTTTACTGCAAAACAAGCAGACAGCTCCACCTACTGGCTATTTTAATTAGTGCACATGACTGAAAAAATAGGTTGTTATTCTGAAACGGCGTAAAATCAGGTCCACACATATATATATAGATATAGATTATATATATATATATATACACACAGAGAGAAATGCACTCACAGGAACGAACAACCAGCTCAATACCATTGTTAGCCTGTTCTATGGCGATTTACCACCTGGGTGCAATTTCTTTTAGCCCAGCAATGCTTTTCACAGAGTAGAACTTTCCTGTAGTATATCAGTCTGGTCCCGCCTATTACGGTCAGTCCAGCGCCGAAATACCAGGCAATTCCTCTCTGAACAAGGAACACAGCAACCCCAGACGATCGTTTCGGCCTTCATTGGGCCTCGTCAGTGAGGTGTAGCAGTATTCCTCTAAGCACACTGAGCAAGGAGTCCACGTCTGGTTGCCCCTTTTTCCCATAGGGAGACTAAATACACACAGAGAGAAATGCACTCACAGGAACGAACAACCAGCTCAATACCATTGTTAGCCTGTTCTATGGCGATTTACCACCTGGGTGCAATTTCTTTTAGCCCAGCAATGCTTTTCACAGAGTAGAACTTTCCTGTAGTATATCAGTCTGGTCCCGCCTATTACGGTCAGTCCAGCGCCGAAATACCAGGCAATTCCTCTCTGAACAAGGAACACAGCAACCCCAGACGATCGTTTCGGCCTTCATTGGGCCTCGTCAGTGAGGTGTAGCAGTATTCCTCTAAGCACACTGAGCAAGGAGTCCACGTCTGGTTGCCCCTTTTTCCCATAGGGAGACTAAATACACACAGAGAGAAATGCACTCACAGGAACGAACAACCAGCTCAATACCATTGTTAGCCTGTTCTATGGCGATTTACCACCTGGGTGCAATTTCTTTTAGCCCAGCAATGCTTTTCATAGAGTAGAACTTTCCTGTAGTATATCAGTCTGGTCCCGCCTATTACGGTCAGTCCAGCGCTGAAATACCAGGCAATTCCTCTCTGAACAAGGAACACAGCAACCCCAGACGATCGTTTCGGCCTTCATTGGGCCTCGTCAGTGAGGTGTAGCAGTATTCCTCTAAGCACACTGAGCAAGGAGTCCACGTCTGGTTGCCCCTTTTTCCCATAGGGAGACTAAATACACACAGAGAGAAATGCACTCACAGGAACGAACAACCAGCTCAATACCATTGTTAGCCTGTTCTATGGCGATTTACCACCTGGGTGCAATTTCTTTTAGCCCAGCAATGCTTTTCACAGAGTAGAACTTTCCTGTAGTATATCAGTCTGGTCCCGCCTATTACGGTCAGTCCAGCGCCGAAATACCAGGCAATTCCTCTCTGAACAAGGAACACAGCAACCCCAGACGATCGTTTCGGCCTTCATTGGGCCTCGTCAGTGAGGTGTAGCAGTATTCCTCTAAGCACACTGAGCAAGGAGTCCACGTCTGGTTGCCCCTTTTTCCCATAGGGAGACTAAATACACACAGAGAGAAATGCACTCACAGGAACGAACAACCAGCTCAATACCATTGTTAGCCTGTTCTATGGCGATTTACCACCTGGGTGCAATTTCTTTTAGCCCAGCAATGCTTTTCACAGAGTAGAACTTTCCTGTAGTAAATCAGTCTGGTCCCGCCTATTACGGTCAGTCCAGCGCCGAAATACCAGGCAATTCCTCTCTGAACAAGGAACACAGCAACCCCAGACGATCGTTTCGGCCTTCATTGGGCCTCGTCAGTGAGGTGTAGCAGTATTCCTCTAAGCACACTGAGCAAGGAGTCCACGTCTGGTTGCCCCTTTTTCCCATAGGGAGACTAAATACACACAGAGAGAAATGCACTCACAGGAACGAACAACCAGCTCAATACCATTGTTAGCCTGTTCTATGGCGATTTACCACCTGGGTGCAATTTCTTTTAGCCCAGCAATGCTTTTCACAGAGTAGAACTTTCCTGTAGTATATCAGTCTGGTCCCGCCTATTACGGTCAGTCCAGCGCCGAAATACCAGGCAATTCCTCTCTGAACAAGGAACACAGCAACCCCAGACGATCGTTTCGGCCTTCATTGGGCCTCGTCAGTGAGGTGTAGCTATATTCCTCTAAGCACACTGAGCAAGGAGTCCACGTCTGGTTGCTGTGTTCCTTGTTCAGAGAGGAATTGCCTGGTATTTCGGCGCTGGACTGACCGTAATAGGCGGGATCAGACTGATATACTACAGGAAAGTTCTACTCTGTGAAAAGCATTACTGGGCTAAAAAGTTGCACCCAGGTGGTAAATCGCCATAGAACAGGCTAACAATGTTATTGAGCCAGTTGTTCGTTCCTGTGAGTGCACTTCTCTCTGTATGTATTTAGTCTCCCTATGGGAAAAAGGGGCAACCAGACGTGGACTCCTTGCTCAGTGTGCTTAGAGGAATACTGCTACACCTCACTGACGAGGCCCAATGAAGGCCGAAACGATCGTCTGGGGTTGCTGTGTTCCTTGTTCAGAGAGGAATTGCCTGGTATTACGGCGCTGGACTGACCGTAATAGGCGGGATCAGACTGATATACTACAGGAGAGTTCTACTCTGTGAAAAGCATTACTGGGCTAAAAAGTTGCACCCAGGTGGTAAATCGCCATAGAACAGGCTAACAATGTTATTGAGCCAGTTGTTCGTTCCTGTGAGTGCACTTCTCTCTGTATGTATTTAGTCTCCCTATGGGAAAAAGGGGCAACCAGACGTGGACTCCTTGCTCATTGTGCTTAGAGGAATACTGCTACACCTCAGTGACGAGGCCCAATGAAGGCCGAAACGATCGTCTGGGGTTGCTGTGTTCCTTGTTCAGAGAGGAATTGCCTGGTATTTCGGCGCTGGACTGACCGTAATAGGCGGGATCAGACTGATATACTACAGGAGAGTTCTACTCTGTGAAAAGCATTACTGGGCTAAAAAGTTGCACCCAGGTGGTAAATCGCCATAGAACAGGCTAACAATGTTATTGAGCCAGTTGTTCGTTCCTGTGAGTGCACTTCTCTCTGTATGTATTTAGTCTCCCTATGGGAAAAAGGGGCAACCAGACGTGGACTCCTTGCTCAGTGTGCTTAGAGGAATACTGCTACACCTCACTGACGAGGCCCAATGAAGGCCGAAACGATCGTCTGGGGTTGCTGTGTTCCTTGTTCAGAGAGGAATTGCCTGGTATTTCGGCGCTGGACTGACCGTAATAGGCGGGATCAGACTGATATACTACAGGAGAGTTCTACTCTGTGAAAAGCATTACTGGGCTAAAAAGTTGCACCCAGGTGGTAAATCGCCATAGAACAGGCTAACAATGTTATTGAGCCAGTTGTTCGTTCCTGTGAGTGCACTTCTCTCTGTATGTATTTAGTCTCCCTATGGGAAAAAGGGGCAACCAGACGTGGACTCCTTGCTCAGTGTGCTTAGAGGAATACTGCTACACCTCACTGACGAGGCCCAATGAAGGCCGAAACGATCGTCTGGGGTTGCTGTGTTCCTTGTTCAGAGAGGAATTGCCTGGTATTTCGGCGCTGGACTGACCGTAATAGGCGGGATCAGACTGATATACTACAGGAGAGTTCTACTCTGTGAAAAGCATTACTGGGCTAAAAAGTTGCACCCAGGTGGTAAATCGCCATAGAACAGGCTAACAATGTTATTGAGCCAGTTGTTCGTTCCTGTGAGTGCACTTCTCTCTGTATGTATTTAGTCTGCCTATGGGAAAAAGGGGCAACCAGACGTGGACTCCTTGCTCAGTGTGCTTAGAGGAATACTGCTACACCTCACTGACGAGGCCCAATGAAGGCCGAAACGATCGTCTGGGGTTGCTGTGTTCCTTGTTCAGAGAGGAATTGCCTGGTATTTCGGCGCTGGACTGACCGTAATAGGCGGGATCAGACTGATATACTACAGGAGAGTTCTACTCTGTGAAAAGCATTACTGGGCTAAAAAGTTGCACCCAGGTGGTAAATCGCCATAGAACAGGCTAACAATGTTATTGAGCCAGTTGTTCGTTCCTGTGAGTGCACTTCTCTCTGTATGTATTTAGTCTCCCTATGGGAAAAAGGGGCAACCAGACGTGGACTCCTTGCTCAGTGTGCTTAGAGGAATACTGCTACACCTCACTGACGAGGCCCAATGAAGGCCGAAACGATCGTCTGGGGTTGCTGTGTTCCTTGTTCAGAGAGGAATTGCCTGGTATTTCGGCGCTGGACTGACCGTAATAGGCGGGATCAGACTGATATACTACAGGAGAGTTCTACTCTGTGAAAAGCATTACTGGGCTAAAAAGTTGCACCCTGGTGGTAAATCGCCATAGAACAGGCTAACAATGTTATTGAGCCAGTTGTTCGTTCCTGTGAGTGCACTTCTCTCTGTATGTATTTAGTCTCCCTATGGGAAAAAGGGGCAACCAGACGTGGACTCCTTGCTCAGTGTGCTTAGAGGAATACTGCTACACCTCACTGACGAGGCCCAATGAAGGCCGAAACGATCGTCTGGGGTTGCTGTGTTCCTTGTTCAGAGAGGAATTGCCTGGTATTTCGGCGCTGGACTGACCGTAATAGGCGGGATCAGACTGATATACTACAGGAGAGTTCTACTCTGTGAAAAGCATTACTGGGCTAAAAAGTTGCACCCAGGTGGTAAATCGCCATAGAACAGGCTAACAATGTTATTGAGCCAGTTCGTTCCTGTGAGTGCACTTCTCTCTGTATGTATGTATGTATATATATATATAGATATATATATATATATATATATATATATATATATATATATATATATATATATATATATATATATATATATATATATATATATATATATATATATATATATATATATATATATATATATATATATATATATATATATATACACACACACACATATACACACACACAGAGAAGTGCACTCACAGGAACTAACAACCAGCTCATTACCATTGCTAGTCTGTTCTATGGCTATTTACCGCCTGGGTGCAACTTCTGTGTATATATTGTGTTTCCAGTCCTCCTTTGGAGATAGATATAGATATATATATATATATATATATATATATATCTATCTCCAAAGTTCCAGATCTTACCCACAAGTGGAAAACTGCCTGGGTGCAATTTTAAACAACAAATAGCAGCCAAAATGAAGTGCACTCTCAGGTCTTTCACAGCAAAAGTTACTTTATTGATGTAACGTTTTCGGAGGACTTGCCTCCTTCATCAGCATAGTGAATTAAACACAAAACACAAAATAAATAGTGTCATACTTACAATTAACATACTGCGTTCCACCGGCGATAAGAACCGGAAGTGGTGTGCAACATCACTTCCGGAAGACAAATATTGCTAATAATATTGACGATATTAATACAATGAATTGTGTGAAGTGAATCAAAAATTTCAAAGCGTGTCCACAGGGTGTTACATAATAACAACATGTGTGAGTGCAGATACTATTAATCTGAAAAATCAGAGCCTGTGCCGCAAATAAGTGTTATTCCACAACTGGTTGCGCGTTGCCATGGCAACTTATATACACAAATCGTGCCCCACTCATTTACTAACCAGAGCAAGTGGTTCAAACATCTCTACACATTTTTTAGAGATCCAATACTAACTTAAACCATTTAAGTTTTATACTAACATACCTTGGATCCTTCCCATTTGCATACACCTATATATATCTACTAGTACATCACTGTAGCACATAACTGGCCACAGATGTGAGTCTCTCATTACATCATACTAAACATAAATTCTAAAGCATACTTATTACTGGTTTACTGTTACCAAAACTGTTCATAAAACTAAATTCCATTGTACATTATGCTAGCTTCTAGCTAAGAAACTATATTTCATGATCCCCCTTAAAAGATCCCTAACCTCTTTAGTTTCTTAACTCATTTTTGTCAGGCTTCTATATTTTCAAACACTTAGGCCTAGATTTGGAGTTCGGCGGTAGAAGGGCTGTTAACGCTCCGCGGGCTTTTTTCTGGCTGCACCATAAATTTAACTCTGGTATCGAGAGTTCAAACAAATGCTGCGTTAGGCTCCAAAAAAGGAGCGTAGAGCATTTTTACCGCAAATGCAACTCTCGATACCAGAGTTGCTTACGGACGCGGCCAGCCTCAAAAACGTGCTCGTGCACGATTCTCCCATAGGAAACAATGGGGCTGTTTGAGCTGAAAAAAAACCTGCAAAAAAGCAGCGTTCAGCTCCTAACGCAGCCCCATTGTTTTCTATGGGGAAACACTTCCTACGTCTGCACCTAACACTCTAACATGTACCCCGAGTCTAAACACCCCTAACCTTACACTTATTAACCCCTAATCTGCCGCCCCCTCTATCGCTGACACCTGCATTTTATTTTTAACCCCTAATCTGCCGCTCCGGACACCGCCGCAACCTACATTATCCCTATGTACCCCTAATCTGCTGCCCCTAACACCGCCGACCCCTATATTATAT
This sequence comes from Bombina bombina, assembly GCF_027579735.1. Taxonomy (NCBI): domain Eukaryota; kingdom Metazoa; phylum Chordata; class Amphibia; order Anura; family Bombinatoridae; genus Bombina; species Bombina bombina. The sequence goes on from NC_069503.1 coordinate 972,823,748, forward strand.
TTATTAACCCCTAATCTGCCCCCCTCAACGTCGCCTCCACCTGCCTACACTTATTAACCCCTAATCTGCCGAGCGGACCGCACCGCTATTATAATAAAGTTATTAACCCCTAATCCGCCTCACTAACCCTATCATAAATAGTATTAACCCCTAATCTGCCCTCCCTAACATCGCCGACACCTAACTTCAATTATTAACCCCTAATCTGCCGACCGGAGCTCACCGCTATTCTAATAAATGTATTAACCCCTAAAGCTAAGTCTAACCCTAACACTAACACCCCCCTAACTTAAATATAATTTACATCTAACGAAATAAATTAACTCTTATTAAATAACTTATTCCTATTTAAAGCTAAATACTTACCTGTAAAATAAATGCTAATATAGCTACAATATAAATTATAATTATATTATAGCTATTTTAGGATTAATATTTATTTTACAGGCAACTTTGTAATTATTTTAACCAGGTACAATAGCTATTAAATAGTTAAGAACCATTTAATAGTTACCTAGTTAAAATAATAACAAATTTACCTGTAAAATAAATCCTAACCTAAGATATAATTAAACCTAACACTACCCTATCAATAAATTAATTAAATAAACTACCTACAATTACCTACAATTAACCTAACACTACACTATCAATAAATTAATTAAACACAATTGCTACAAATAAATACAATTAAATAAACTAGCTAAAGTACAAAAAATAAAAAAGAACTAAGTTACAAAAAATAAAAAAATATTTACATACATAAGAAAAATATTACAACAATTTTAAACTAATTACACCTACTCTAAGCCCCCTAATAAAATAACAAAGCCCCCCAAAATAAAAAATTCCCTACCCTATTCTAAATTTAAAAAGTTACAAGATCTTTTACCTTACCAGCCCTGAACAGGGCCCTTTGCGGGGCATGCCCCAAGAATTTCAGCTCTTTTGCCTGTAAAAAAAAACATACCATACCCCCCCCCCCCCAACATTACAACCCACCACCCACATACCCCTAATCTAACCCAAACCCCCCTTAAAGAAACCTAACACTAAGCCCCTTTAGATCTTCCTACCTTGTCTTCACCATCCAGGTATCACCGATCCGTCCTGGCTCCAACATCTTCATCCAACCCAAGCGGGGCTGGGCGATCCATCATCCGGTGGCTGAAGAGGTCCAGAAGAGGCTCCAAAGTCTTCCTCCTATCCGGCAAGAAGAGGACATCCGGACCGGCAAACATCTTCTCCAAGCGGCATCTTCGATCTTCTTCCATCCGGTGCGGAGCGGGTCCATCTTGAAGCAGGCGACGCGGATCCATCCTCTTCTTCCGTTGTCTCCCGACGAATGACGGTTCCTTTAAGGGACGTCATCCAAGATGGCGTCCCTCGAATTCCGATTGGCTGATAGGATTCTATCAGCCAATCGGAATTAAGGTAGGAATTTTCTGATTGGCTGATGGAATCAGCCAATCAGAATCAAGTTCAATCCGATTGGCTGATCCAATCAGCCAATCAGATTGAGCTCGCATTCTATTGGCTGTTCCGATCACTTCACTTCAAGCCACCACACTCAGAGAGGCCAGCACTCATAACACTGTCCCCACACTCAAAACTTCACTACACACTAAATCTTATTTTTACCCAGTTCACAGCAGAAGTGAAGCGATAGAAATGTTCCAAAATCTTGTAGAAACTGAACTTACCAGTTTACATATCTCCTTAGAGAACACAACTAGTACTACCATTAATCACACAAGAAACCAAAACTTATCTATCACTGAGCAATCAGCACTTAAATCACTCAGCACCAACAAGGACATAGTGATTACCCCGGCCGACAAGGGGGGGGGGCAGTATTAATCCTCAACACTGAGGACTACAAAAGAGAAGTATATAGACAACTCAATGACAGTGAGACATACCTAAAATTGACTTATAACCCAACACATAAATTTAAACAAGAACTCCACACATTGTTAGACACAGCAGTGGAAAATGGATTCTTAACTCAAGAAACAGCCACTTTCTGTCTAGTAGAACACCCTACCATCCCCACCTTTCGCACAGTACCAAAAATACATAAAACTCTCATTGATACTCCTGGCAGACCAATAGTAGCCAGTAGAGTTTCACTGTGCGAAAGAGTGGGGAATTGGCTAGACAGTGTCTTACAACCCATAGTTAAGTCTTTACCTGGGTATATACGTGATAGTACACATCTGATACAACAAATCCAAACCATTACCTGGCAAGACACCTATACCTGGCTATCTATAGATGTCTCAGCCCTCTATTCCAGTATCCCCCACGAGGAAGGCCTCAAAGCTTTAACATTCATGTTAAGAAGGCACACAAGTTACCCAGAGGAATTCATTATTTTTATTGAGGAACTCACCAGATTCCTCCTTACACACAACTACTTTGTCTTCGAGGGCCACTACTACCTCCAGAGATGTGGCACCGCCATGGGGGCCAAGTTTGCCCCCTCATATGCTAACTTGTATATGGGGTATTTTGAACATCTCCATCTCTTTGGGGGTGGGCTGGCCCTTGAGGACAAAGTAGTTGTATACGGTAGATTTATAGATGACCTGATCATGATCTATAGAAACAATACAGAACTTACTATTCAGGAGATCGTTGATCATTTCAACAATAATACACTGAACTTAACTTTCACGCATCAAAACAATGATCACATCATCAACTTTTTAGACCTCACATTAGAACATAATGGGGAAGGAGAAATAACAACTAGCACCTTTAGGAAACCACTATTGAGAAATACAATACTAAGAGCAGACTCCTGCCATGCCCCCCACACACAAAGAGGCATTCCGAAGGGCCAATATCTCAGGCTGCGGAGAAACTGCAGTTCCCTCAAGCTATATATCAAACAAGCAGAGGAACTTACTAAACGATTAGTAGCCAGAGGTTACAAAAGAAGTCTTCTTCTCAAAGTGAAATCCCAAGTAATGAGAATGGATAGGTCACTACTACTAAACAGTAAAACAGCCAATAGCACACCCAACAGTCACAATAAGGACATTACCAGATCCACACCCAAAGAAGATATATGCTTTGTCACCAGCTACAGCAACCAATTTTACACTATCACTAGAATAATTAAGAAATACTTACCTGTACTCAATGGCGACATCATCTTGAGAGATAAACTACAGAGACACATTAGATTTGTAGCCAAAAGAGCACCAACAATACGTGACAAGGTCACACAAAAGTTCCATCACAAAATTCCACCAACCACCAATTGGCTGACTCCAACCAAAGGTAACTACAGATGTGGCCATGTGCCTTGCAAAAGTTGTAAATATACTGATAAAAGCTTCACTTTCACTTCCTCACAGACACATAAATCATATCCGATAACCACCAGAATGGACTGTACATCAACACATATTATTTACTTAATCACATGTTCACTTTGTCAACAACAATATGTAGGAATCACGACACGCCCTCTAAAAGACCGCATAAGAGAACATCTCTTGTCAATTGAAGAAGAATTCCCTAGAACACCAGTGGCGAAACATTTTCACACACATCCACATAAACTGACTCATTTTACATTTAAAGCAATAGAACACATAATCAGTAATCCGTTAGGGGGTGACAGAAACAAAACACTCTCTAAAAGAGAAGTATATTGGATCTTTATGTTACAAACCAGGGTACCCCAGGGCATGAACAAAAGATATGATGTGAATTTATATATAGAATAAACAGGATTTTTCCTATCCAGTTACTTTCTAGCTTAAAAATCTCCACACAAAAGACACAAAAAAAGACATAGAAAGTCAAAAAGATAAACAAAAAATGAGTAACATATCCACCAAGGAATACAATTACTTGAACGTAATTCAAACCAAGTCAGACTAGTCCCTCCTCCAATATCTAATACTTAAAAAAAAGTTAGGTTTGTCTCAAGTTTTAAACACTTATGATTTTACTATGCTGATCCATTAGTTATTTTCCCCTCTCCCTAGTGTAGCCATCTTATAATTGGTTAGGTAGGTAACACACTCCTCTTCCCCTTTGAGCAAGAATCATTTAGAAACACTCTTCCTCTCTATTATATATATAATTATTCTAGAGAGGATCAGTATACTGTGGCTCACCCATCCACATACTAAATAGAGTGCAATCCATTCAACGGCTATATGCTCCTTAGGGGCCATACCAAAATAGAGAGGCACATATACCCCTCCCTTGTAGATTCAAAATGTGATATTCCCATATACACATACATCCATTTATATTTGTGGATATAGGGGTTATAGAATGTTATTAACATTTTTAACTAATTGACATTTTATACATACCATGTGGACCTACAGAGGCCCACATATTGTTTAGTATAGTTATAACACTATCTCAGACTAAGGGGCCTTATCCAAATTCATGTTTGCAAAAAATAATACTGTAGTATCACTATAGTACAAAGTTGTCAGTTGATATACTGACAGCGAAATTATAACCGATGTCTAACATTTAGCTAGCAAACTCAACATGCTTTTTGTGACCCCTGTTAACATTATTTTGATTTATATGTATACAAGTATATGTCTGAAACATAATGTATAAGTAAGTATCATACAAAAAGACATTTGTTTATGAATAATCTGTTCTGCCAGTCTCATGCTGACCAGGATCTATGTGACAATCCTATGGGTGATTTCTTTAACACCTCTGCAAGTGATTTGTCCACATCCCAACAGCCAAATATTTCACCTTCCTGGTCTTTTACACCTTTATAAGGATCCTGGCCAGCTGAGACTGACATCTCTGATGAAGCGCATGTGCCCATGCGCGAAACGTGTAAGATAGGAGCTCACCTGACATGTTGAAGCCTGCTCCAAAATAAACTCTTACTATTGACTACAGGACTCAGCCTCCTTTTTCCTCATTCTGTATATATATATCTCCCCAATAAGAGAGAAGACTGCATGCCTTTCTCCTTATATATTATATATATACAGGGAGTGCAGAATTATTAGGCAAATGAGTATTTTGACCACATCATCCTCTTTATGCATGTTGTCTTACTCCAAGCTGTATAGGCTCGAAAGCCTACTACCAATTAAGCATATTAGGTGCATCTCTGTAATGAGAAGGGGTGTGGTCTAATGACATCAACACCCTATATCAGGTGTGCATAATTATTAGGCAACTTCCTTTCCTTTGGCAAAATGGGTCAAAAGAAGGACTTGACAGGCTCAGAAAAGTAAAAAATAGTGAGATATCTTGCAGAGGGATGCAGCACTCTTAAAATTGCAAAGCTTCTGAAGCGTGATCATCGAACAATCAAGCATTTCATTCAAAATAGTCAACAGGGTCGCAAGAAGCGTGTGGAAAAACCAAGGTGCAAAATAACTGCCCATGAACTGAGAAAAGTCAAGCATGCAGCTGCCAAGATGCCACTTGCCACCAGTTTGGCCATATTTCAGAGCTGCAACATCACTGGAGTGCCCAAAAGCACAAGGTGTGCAATACTCAGAGACATGGCCAAGGTAAGAAAGGCTGAAAGACGACCACCACTGAACAAGACACACAAGCTGAAACGTCAAGACTGGGCCAAGAAATATCTCAAGACTGATTTTTCTAAGGTTTTATGGACTGATGAAATGAGAGTGAGTCTTGATGGGCCAGATGGATGGGCACGTGGCTGGATTGGTAAAGGGCAGAGAGCTCCAGTCCGACTCAGACGCCAGCAAGGTGGAGGTGGAGTACTGGTTTGAGCTGGTATCATCAAAGATGAGCTTGTGGGGCCTTTTCGGGTTGAGGATGGAGTCAAGCTCAACTCCCAGTCCTACTGCCAGTTTCTGGAAGACACCTTCTTCAAGCAGTGGTACAGGAAGAAGTCTGCATCCTTCAAGAAAAACATGATTTTCATGCAGGACAATGCTCCATCACACGCGTCCAAGTACTCCACAGCGTGGCTGGCAAGAAAGGGTATAAAAGAAGAAAATCTAATGACATGGCCTCCTTGTTCACCTGATCTGAACCCCATTGAGAACCTGTGGTCCATCATCAAATGTGAGATTTACAAGGAGGGAAAACAGTACACCTCTCTGAACAGTGTCTGGGAGGCTGTGGTTGCTGCTGCACGCAATGTTGATGGTGAACAGATCAAAACATTGACAGAATCTATGGATGGCAGGCTTTTGAGTGTCCTTGCAAAGAAAGGTGGCTATATTGGTCACTGATTTGTTTTTGTTTTGTTTTTGAATGTCAGAAATGTATATTTGTGAATGTTGAGATGTTATATTGGTTTCACTGGTAAAAATAAATAATTGAAATGGGTATATATTTGTTTTTGTTTAGTTGCCTAATAATTATGCACAGTAATAGTCACCTGCACACACAGATATCCCCCTAAAATAACTAAAAACAAACTAAAAACTACTTCCAAAACTATTCAGCTTTGATATTAATGAGTTTTTTGGGTTCATTGAGAACATGGTTGTTCAATAATAAAATTAATCCTCAAAAATACAACTTGCCTAATAATTCTGCACTCCCTGTGTGTGTGTGTGTGTGTGTATATATGTATATATATGTATATATATATATATATATATATATATATATATATATATATATATATATATATATATATATATATTAGACAGGGTTTGTTCTAATAGCGCTTGCAGAAGATGTTCCTCATAAGCATGTGATGGGGGAAATACAAGATGAGAAATATCCCAAAATGAGTAATGTATATGATTAGATCAAATAAATGATAATAAATGCTCACCTGTTGGATCACAGGGACCAGCAATCAACGCCGAGTGAATACTAGTGGTGTGTGTAGACACAAATCGGGAACACCACATATGATAAAGAGAGAAGTTGAAGGAGTATATACACCAGGTGTATAGGAGTGTGTATATATAGAATATTATAAATAATCTGGACCGAGAGGCAACCACTAGGCTACAGTGGGACAACAGAGGATATATGTGGGACTCTCCTACCATTTTTCCACTTTTAGTCTCACCAAGGAGGATTGAGACACAGCTAATAGCAGCATACATTAGACTTTTTCATAAGAGCATTTTACTGCAAAACAACTACTTCTCTAATTTTGGCGCAACTACCTACTCCCCCTTTTTTTCACACACACATATATAAAATCCATCCAAAGAAAAGGCACTCGATGGGCTTATATAAAAAAAAAAAAAAGTAATAAACAATCATTAAGATGGGGCTCAATACTAAATAAATGTTCTTATGATTTAGTATTGTTAGTGATTGAGGAGGTTAGAAGACTGCAGATTAATGAAAACTGAGATTGCAACTATTAAAACACAAAGTCTCTATGTGCTAGAGGACGATAAAAGTCATGATTGGCTTTCCAAACTAGATAATTTGGTTAGTAAATATCGTAGTGACCTTATTACATTTAAGAATAAAAAGCTCAACACTGTTGAGAATGATTATAGGGAAAAACGTGTTTACAAATGGTTATATGGAAAGGAAGAGGATCCCATACAATAGAAGGCGTAAGAATTTACGCTCTAGGAACACAATTCTAAACTACAAAATTCATAGTTATTTTGCAAAATTACCTTTCCATAAGATTTGGTAGCAGATTATACAACACTAGTCCTAAAGCCTGTGTACACGGGCCATTTTTTGAAGTACAGTGGTCCCACCCCTTGCTCTCTCTCTATCCCCCCTCTCTTTTGTGCTCTCTCTATCACCCCTCTCTTTTGTGCTGTCTCTCCCTCTCTTTTGTGCTGTCTCTCCCTCTCTTTTGTGCTGTCTCTCTCCCCCTCCTCTTTTGTGCTGTCTCTCTCCCCCATCTCTTTTGTGCTGTCTCTCTCCCCCATCTCTTTTGTGCTGTCTCTCTCCCCCATCTCTTTTGTGCTGTCTCTCTCCCCCTCTCTTTTGTGCTGCCTCTCTCCCCCTCTTTTTTGTGCTGCCTCTCTCCCCCTCTTTTTTGTGCTGCCTCTCTCCCCCTCTTTTTTGTGCTGCCTCTCTCCCCCATCTCTTTTGTGCTGTGTCTCTCCCCCATCTCTTTTGTGCGGTCTCTCCTCCCTCTCGTGTGCTGTTTCTCCCCATCTCTTTTGTGCTGTCTCTTCCCCCCTCTCTTTTTTGTGCTGTTTCTCTCCCCTTCTCTTTTGTGCTGTCCCCCCCCTTTCTCTTGTAAGGTGTATCCAGTACACGGATCATCCATTACTTGTGGGATATTCTCATTCCCAACAGGAAGTTGCAAGACTACACCCACAGCAGAGCTGTAATATAGCTCCTCCCCTAACTGTCATACCCAGTCATTCTCTTGCAACTCTCAACAAGCTAGGATGTTGTAGGAGAGAGTGGTTAAATATAGTTAGTTTATTTTCTTCAATCAAAAGTTTGTTATTTTTAAATAGTACCGGAATTGTGCTATTTTATCTCAGGCAGTAAATAGAAGAAGAATCTGCCTGAGGTTTCTATGATCTTAGCAGGTTGTAACTAAGATCCATTGCTATTCTCACATATGTCTGAGGGGATTACACAGATGAGGTAACTTCAGCGAGAGAATGGCATGCAGTTTATTCTGCTATCAGGTATGTGCAGTTATAATTTTTTCTAGAGATGGAAAACACTAGAAAATGCTGCTGATACCGGATTACTGTAAGTTAAGCCTGAATACAGTGATTTAATAACGACTGGTATCATGCTTACTCCCAGGGGTAATACCCTTATGATATTGCAATATAAACGTTTGCTGGCATGTTTAATCGTTTTTATATATGCATTGGTGATAAAACTTTATTGGGGCCTAGTTTTTTCCACATGGCTGGCTTCAATTTTGACTAGAAACAGTTTTACTGAGGCTTTCCACTGTTATAGTATAAAAGTTACAGTTGGTGCAGTTAAAATTACAAACTGTGACATCCAGCTTCCCTCAGGAGTCCCCTGTATGCTATAGGACATCTCTAAAGGGCTCAAAGGCTTTCCAAAGTCGTTTATTGGGGAAGGTAGGACCACAGCTTGCTGTGGCAGTTGGTTGTGACTGTTAAAAAAAAAAAAAAAAAAAAAAAAAAAAAAGGTCTATTTCGTTTTTTTTTTTAATCCGTTTTTTGAACTAAGGGGTTAATCATCCATTTGCAAGTGGATGCAATGCTCTGCTAGCCTATTACATACACTGTAAAAATTTTGTTTGATTTACTGCATTTTTTTCACTGTTTTTCAAATTCTGACAAAATTTGTTTCTCTTAAAGGCACAGTACCGTTTTTTATATTTGCTTGTTAACTTGATTTAAAGTGTTTTCCAAGCTTGCTAGTCTCATTGCTAGTCTGTATAAACATGTCTGACATAGAAGAAACTCCTTGTTCATTATGTTTAAAAGCCATGGTGGAACCCCCTCTTAGAATGTGTACCAAATGTACTGATTTCATTTTATGCAATAAAGATCATATTCTGTTTTTAAAAAAATTATCACCAGAGGTATCTGACGAGGGGAAAGTTATGCCGACTAACTCTCCCCACGTGTCAGACCCTTTGACTCCCGCCCAAGGGACTCACGCTCAAATGGCGCCAAGTACATCTAGCGTTTACTTTACAAGACATGGCGGCAGTCATGGATAATACACTGTCAGCGGTATTAGCCAGACTACCTGAAATTAGAGGTTAGCGAGATATCTCTGGGGTGAGACAAAATGCAGAGCATACTGACGCTTTAAGAACCATGTCTGATACTGCCTTACAATATGCAGAAGCTGAGGAAGGAGAGCTTCAGTCGGTGGATGATGTTAATGACTCAGGAAAGATACCTGATTCTAATATTTCTACATTTAAATTTAAGCTTGAACACCTCCGCGTGTTACTTAGGGAGGTTTTAGCTGCTCTGAATGACTGTGATACCATTGCAGTGTCAGAGAAATTGTGTAGACTGGATAAATGCTTTGCAGTGCCGGTGTGTACTGATGGTTTTTCCAATACCTAAAAGGTTTACAGAAATTATTAATAAGGAATGGGATAGACTAGGTGTGCCGTTCTCTTCCCCTCCTATTTTTAGAAAAATGTTTTCCAATAGACGCCACCACACGGGACTTATGGCAGACAGTCCCTAAGGTGGAGGGAGCAGTTTCTACTCTAGCAAAGCGTACTACTATCCCTGTCGAGGACAGTTGTGCTTTTTTAGAGCCAATGGATAAAAAATTAGAAGGTTACCTTAAAGGGACACTGTACCCCAAAAAATTATTTTGTGATTCAGATAGAGCATACAATTTTAAGCAACTTTCTAATTTACTCCTATTATCATTTTTTCTTTGTTCTCTTGCTATCTTTATATGAAAAAGAAGGCATCTAAGCTTTTTTCTTGGTTCAGCACTCTGGACAGCAGTTTTTGATTGGTGGATGAATGTATCCACCAATCGGCAAGGACAACCTAGGTTGTTCACCAAAAATGGGCCGGCATCTAAACTTACATTCTTGCATTTCAAATAAAGATACCAAGAGAATAAAGAAGATTTGATAATAGGAGTAAATTAGAAAGTTGCTTAAAATTGCATGCTCTATCTGAATCATGAAAAAGAATTTTTTTGGGTACAGTGTCCCTTTAAGAAAATATTTATTCAACAAGGTTTTATCCTACAGCCCATTGCATGCATTGCCCCTGTCACTGCTGCTGCGGCGTACTGGTTTGAGTCTCTGGAAGAGGCTTTACAGGTAGAGACTCCATTGGATGACATACTTGGCAAACTTAGAGCACTTAAGCTAGCCAATTATTTTATTTATGATGCCATTGTTCATTTGAATAAACTAACGGCTAAGAATTCTGGTTTTGCTATACAGGTGCGCAGAGCGCTATGGCTTAAATCATGGTCAGCTGACGTGACTTTAAAATCTAAGCTACTTAACATTCCCTTCAAGGGGCAGACCCTATTCGGGCCTGGTTTGAAGGAGATTATTGCTGATATCACGGGAGGAAAAGGTTGTGCCCTTCCTCAGGACAGGTCCAAATCTAGGGCCAAACAGTCTAATTTTCGTGCCTTTCGAAACTTCAAGGCAGGTGCGGCATCAACTTCCTCTAATAATAAACAAGAGGGAACTTTTGCTCAATCCAAGACGGTCTGGAGACCAAACCAGACCTGGAAAAAAGGTAAGCAGGTCAAAAAGCCTGCTGCTGCCTCTAAGACAGCATGAAGGAACGACCCCCTATCCGGTAACGGATCTAGTAGGGGGCAGACTTTCACTCTTCGCCCAAGAGATGTTCAGGATCCGTGGTTGTTGGAAATTATATCCCAGGGATATCTTCTGGACTTCAAAGCTTCCCCCCCAAAAGGGAGATTTCACCTTTCACAATTATCTGCAAACCAGATAAAGAGAGAGGCATTCTTACACTGTGTACGAGACCTCCTAGTTATGGGAGTGATCCATCCAGTTCCAAAGGAGGAACAGGAACAGGGTTTTTACTCAAATCTGTTTGTGGTTCCCAAAAAAGAGGGAACCTTCAGACCGATTTTGGATCTAAAGATCTTAAACAAATTCCTCAAAGTTCCGTCGTTCAAGATGGAAACTATTCGTACCATCCTACCACTGATCCAGGAGGGTCAATATATGACTACAGTGGATCTAAAGGATGCTTATCTTCACATTCCGATACACAAAGATCATCATCGGTTTCTCAGGTTTGCCTTTCAAGACAGGCATTACCAGTTGGAGCTCTTCCCTTTGGATTAGCTACAGCCCCAAGAATCTTTACAAAGGTTCTAGGGTCGCTTTTGGCGGTCCTAAGGCCACGGGGCATAGCAGTAGCCCCTTATTTAGACGACATCCTGATACAGGCGTCAAACTTCCAAATTGCCAAGTCTCATACGGACGTAGTACTGGCATTTCTGAGGTCGCATGGGTGGAAAGTGAACGAGGAAAAGTGTTCTCTATCCCCACTCACAAGAGTTTCCTTTCTAGGGACTCTGATAGATTCTGTAGAAATGAAAATTTACCTTGACGGAGTCCAGGTTATCAAAGCTTCTAAATTCCTGTCGGGTTCTTCATTCCATTCCGCGCCCTTTGGTGGCTCAGTGTATGGAAGTAATCGGCTTAATGGTAGCGGCAATGGACATAGTGCCGTTTGCACTCTTACATCTCAGACCGCTGCAACTATGCAGGCTCAGTCAGTGGAGCGGGGATTACACAGATTTGGCCCCTCAACTGAATCTGGACCAAGAGACCAGGGATCCTCTTCCCTGGTGGCTATCTCGGGTCCATCTGTCCAAAGGTATGACTTTCGCAGGCCAGATTGGACTATTGTAACAACAAATGCCAGCCTTCTAGGTTGGGGTGCAGTCTGGAACTCCCTGAAGGCTCAGGGATCGTGGACTCAGGAGGAGTCTCTCCTTCCAATAAATATTCTGGAACTAAGAGCGATATTCAAGGCTCTTCAGGTTTGGCCTCAGTTAGCAACTCTGAGGTACATCAGATTTCAGTCGGTCAACATCACGACTGTAGCTTACATCAACCATCGAGGGGGAACAAGAAGTTCCCTAGAGATGTTAGAAGTTTCAAAAATAATTCACTGGGCAGAGATTCACTCTTGCCACCTATCGGCTATCCATATCCCAGGTGTAGAGCACTGGGAGGCGGATTTTCTAAGTCCTTAGAGATGTTAGAAGTTTCAAAAATAATTCACTGGGCAGAGATTCACTCTTGCCACCTATCAGCTATCCATATCCCAGGTGTAGAGCACTGGGAGGCGGATTTTCTAAGTCGTCAGACTTTTCATCCGGGAGAGTGGGAACTCCATCCGGAGGTATTTGCACAACTGATTCTCCGTTGGGGCAAACCAGAACTGGATCTCATGGCGTCTCGCCAGAACGCCAAGCTTCCGTGTTACGGATCCAGGTCCAGGGATCCCAAGGCGACACTGATAGATACTCTAGCAGCGCCCTGGTCTTTCAACCTGGCTTATGTGTTTCCACCGTTTCCTCTGCTCCCTCGACTGATTGCCAAGATCAAGCAGGAGAGAGCATTGGTGATTCTGATAGCACCTGCGTGGCCACGCAGGACCTGGTATGCAGATCTAGTGGACATGTCATCCTTTCCACCATGGTCTCTGCCTCTGAGACAGGACCTTCTACTTCAGGGTCCTTTCAACCATCCAAATCTAATTTCTCTGAGGCTGACTGCCTGGAGATTGAATGCTTGATTTTATCAAAGCGTGGCTTCTCCGAGTCAGTTATTGATACCTTAATACAGGCACGAAAGCCTGTCACCAGGAAAATTTACCATAAGGTATGGCGTAGATATCTTTATTGGTGTGAATCCAAGGGTTACTCATGGAGTAAGGTCAGGATTCCTAGGATTTTATCTTTTCTCCAAGAAGGTTTGGAAAAAGGATTGTCAGCTAGTTTCTTAAAGGGACAGATTTTTGCTCTGTCTATTCTTTTGCACTAGCGTCTGGCAGATGTTCCAGACGTTCAGGCATTTTGTCAGGCTTTAGTTTGAATCAAGCCTGAGTTTAAACCTGTTGCTCCACCATGGAGCTTAAACTTGGTTCTTAAGGTTCTTCAAGGAGTTCCGTTTGAACCTCTTCATTCCATAGATATCAAACTTTTATCTTGGAAAGTTCTTTTTTTTTTTTTTGGTAGCTATTTCCTCGGCTCGTAGAGTCTCTGAGCTATCTGCCTTACAATGTGATTCTCCTTTATCTGATTTTTCATACGGATAAGGTAGTCCTGCGTACCAAACCTGGGTTCTTACCTGAGGTGGTATCTAAGAAGAATATCAATCAAGAGATTGTGGTTCCATCCTTGTGTTACACAATCTGGACGTGGTCTGTGCTTTAAAGTTTTACTTACAAGCTACTAAAGATTTTCGTCAAACATCTGCTTTGTTTGTTGTCTACTCTGGACAGAGGAGAGGTCAAAAGGCTTCGGCAACCTCTTTTTCTTTTTGGCTAAGAAGCTTAATCCGCTTAGCCTATGAGACTGCTGGACAGCAGTCTCCTGAAAGGATTACAGCTCATTCCACTAGAGCTGTGGCTTCCACTTGGGCCTTTAAAAATGAGGCTTCTGTTGAACAGATTTGCAAGGCGGCGACTTGGTCTTCGCTTCATACTTTTTCAAAATTTTACAAATTTGATACTTTTGCTTCTTCGGAGGCTATATTTGGGAGAAAGGTTTTACAGGCAGTGGTTCCTTCCATTTAAGTTCCTGCCTTGTCCCTCCCTTCATCCGTGTACTTTAGCTTTGGTATTGGTATCCCACAAGTAATGGATGATCCGTGGACTGGATACACCTTACAAGAGAAAACACAATTTATGCTTACCTGATAAATTTATTTCTCTTGTGGTGTATCCAGTCCACGGCCCGCCCTGTCATTTTAAGGCAGGTAATTTTTAAATTTAAACTACAGTAGCCACTACACCCTATGGTTCCTCCTTTCTCGGCTTGTTTTCGGTCGAATGACTGGCTATGACAGTTAGGGGAGGAGCTATATTACAGCTCTGCTGTGGGTGTCCTCTTGCAACTTCCTGTTGGGAATGAGAATATCCCACAAGTAATGGATGATCCGTGGACTGGATATACCACAAGAGAAATAAATTTATCAGGTAAGCATAAATTGTTGTTCTCTTTGTGCTCTCTCCCCCTCTCTTTTGTGCTGTCTCTCTCCCTCTCTCTTTTGTGCTGTCTCTCTCCCCCTCTCTTTTGTGATGTCTCCCCCCTTTATTTTGTGCTATCTCCCCCTCTCTTTTGTGCTATCTCCCCCTCTCTTTTGTGCTGTCTCTCTCCCCCTCTCTTTTGTGTTGTCTCTCTCCCCCTCTCTTTTGTGTTGTCTCTCTCCCCCTCTCTTTTGTGCTGTCTCTCTCCCTCTCTCTTTTGTGCTGTCTCTCTCCCCCTCTCTTTTGTGATGTCTCCCCCCTTTCTTTTGTGCTATCTCCCCCTCTCTTTTGTGCTATCTCCCCCTCTCTTTTGTGCTGTCTCTCTCCCCCTCTCTTTTGTGTTGTCTCTCTCCCCCTCTCTTTTGTGTTGTCTCTCTCCCCCTCTCTTTTGTACTGTCTCTCTCCCCCTCTCTTTTGTACTGTCTCTCTCCCCCTCTCTTTTGTGCTGTCTCTCTCCCCATCTCTTGTGCTTCCTCTCTCCCCATCTCTTGTGCTTCCTCTCTCCCCATCTCTTTTGTGCTGCCTCTCTCCCCATCTCTTTTGTGCTCTCTCCCCCCTCTCTTTTGTGCTCTCTCCCCCCTCTCTTTTGTGCTGTCTCTCTCCCCCTCTCTTTTGTGCTGTCTCTCTCCCCCTCTCTTTTGTGCTGTCTCTCTCCCCCATCTCTTTTGTGCTGTCTCTCTCCCCCATCTCTTTTGTGCTGTCTCTCTCCCCCATCTCTTTTGTGCTGTCTCTCTCCCCCATCTCTTTTGTGCTGTCTCTCCCCCCCCCCTCTCTTTTGTGCTGCCTCTCTCCCCCTCTCTTTTGTGCTGTCTCTCTCCCCCATCTCTTTTGTGCTGTCTCTCTCCCCCATCTCTTTTGTGCTGCCTCTCTTCTGCTCTCTGTCTCCGATGTCTCGGCAGCCGGCCCTGCCGGCCACGCCCACGCCGCACCCACCGACCACGCCAGCCATGCCCACGTCACAGCCGACCGTACCAGGCCACGCCCATGTCGTGCCCAGCCACGCCCACGACACACCCGCCCGACCACGCCTACTCCACCACACGCTGACTTTGAGGCCAGATGCCAGGTCAGTCGGAAGGCCAGGTGTGTTCGTCCTCGCGCGCAGTTTCTACTGCGCATGACAGCTTTGGACAAACACACTTGGCCTTTTATTATATAGGATATTTATATGATGCATCCAAAGTATATCAGTAAGACTTTGTAAACGTGGAACAAGGAATAAACAACTGCATTGACAGAAATAGAAAATGACATTTAAAAAGTAAAATAAACTGCTCTAAATCTTTGTTTTTCTTTGAGATTACGTAAATTAAAAAGAAAGATCACATATCTTGTGATTTAAATCACAAATAAAAAGGTCAAATTGTTTTTGATAGAAAAGATAATATATCAGCTGACAAATTGCAGCTATGTGCGAGAAATCGGTCAATGGTATCAATGAGACTGTGTTTTAGAATGAATGCACTATGATTTTTTTTGTTTCCCTGTCTGGCTAACAAATGATCACCTGACCTTAGTTTAGGCCCGCAATTGGAATAATATGCAGTACATAATTGTGTTGGATATCCAATAAGAGACTGCATGCCTTTCTCCCTATTTTTAATCTGGATTATTAAAAGTTATTTTATTTGAGCTGTGAATTGGGAGTGCAGAACTATCTTGGGAAAAATATATATATATATATATCTCCTCCATGTGTATCTGCAGTCAGAGTGTGTAAGACCAACCGTGGTGGTATAGATTTATACACACTACCCAATATGCTGTCCACCTCTAACAACATACACACTCTGACTGCAGGGGACTCCGTATATGAGACATCCACATATAGCCTCGTTCACAGCTAACACATGTGACAAAGGGCTGGCACGAGCGCACACTAGTGTTGTTTTCAGGCCCGCAACTAGGTTACCATGACGACGCATACACACGCGCATACGTCACTGGTATATGCTAATTAGCCATGCGCTAGGCTAAGGAACAGTACGGGCACCGGAGCTGCTTCTCTTGGCGCTTGATACTAAAAGGGTTTTGTTTTTCTGATCGCTACGTTGTTCCCCCACGGAGCTTTTGGAGCTTGATTTGTTCTTTAGGAAGAACATGACTTTTTGACACGCAACGCATCTACATCTGAGTTAGGATTGATGATTTTTTCCTAGAGACTATCACACACCAATCTGTTATAATACGATTTGACGTAAACTAACTACAGGTACAATACTTTATTTTGAATGAATCCACAGATTATATACGATAATATGGACTTGCTGCAATATGACATTTGAATTGTATAGGTCTGTTTTGACTGGTAATAACATATATAGTTATTGGGATTGAATGTGATATATTGTGACATTTGAATTTGCAACACATAGCAGTGTTTGTCTAAAATCAATATAACATGTTTTAGAATTTGTAGGCCTCTAAATGTAATGATTCAACTAAGGTATGAACATATGGTTGCCTAGATCCACTGACATATTTAATAATTAGCATATCTGATAGTTTATGCATTTATTATACCATCTATACAATTTTGAAACATATATGAATGCCTGTATTGGTAGTAAGGTCACACTGAGGTATACAGGGGTTGTCACCATGACAACCCTAGTTTTGGCGCAATTCACATTTGATTTGGTGGTGGGTGGGGCTTAAGGGGTATATAAGTCACTGTGTTCAGTTGCATGTTTGCTCTGGTCTGAGGAAGGGTTCTGTGAACTCCGAAACGTTACCTAATAAATAATTTTTTCTGTAAAAACCCAGTGAGTGCAGTCCTATGTTGAAGAATACTATATACAGAGAGAGACGCACACTCACAGGAACGAACAACTGGCTCAATTCTATTGTTAACCTGTTCTATGGCGATTTACCACCTGGGTGCAGCTTCTTTTAGCCCAGTAATGCTTTTCACAGAGAATAACTTTCATGTAGTATATCAGTCTGAGCCCGCCTATTACGGTCAGTCCATCGCCAAAATTTAAGGCAATTCCTCTCTGATCAAGGAACACAGCAACCCCAGACAATCGTTTCGGCCTTCATTGGGCCTCGTCAGTGAGGTGTAGCCATATTCCTCTAAGCACACTGAGCAAGGAGTCCACGTCTGGTTTCCCCTTTTTCCCATAGGGGGATTAAATACACACAGAGAGAAGCACACTCACAGGAACGAACAACTGGCTCAATACTATTGTTAGCCTGTTCTATGGCGATTTACCACCTGGGTGCAGCTTCTTTTAGCCCAGTAATGCTTTTCACAGAGAATAACTTTCCTGTAGTATATCAGTCTGATCCCGCCTATTACGGTCAGTCCAGTGCCAAAATACAAGGCAATTCCTCTCTGAACAAGGAACACAGCAACCCTAGATGATCGTTTCGGCCTTCATTGGGCCTCGTCAGTGAGGTGTAGCCATATTCCTCTAAGCACACTGAGCAAGTTGTTCGTTACTGTGAGTGCACTTCTCTCTGTATGTATTTAGTCTCCCTATGGGAAAAAGGGGCAACCAGACGTGGACACATTTTGATACTTTTGCTTCTTCTGATGCTATTTTTGGGCGAAAAGTTCTTCAGGCAGTGGTGCCTTCTGTTTAGGTATCTGTCTTGTCCCTTCCGTTCATCCGTGTCCTGTTGCTTTGGTATTGTATCCCACAAGTAAGGATGAATCTGTGGACTCGTCGTATCTAGTAGAAGAAAAGGAAATTTATGCTTACCTGATAAATTGATTTCTTCTACGATACGACGAGTCCACGGCCCTCCCTGTCATTTTAGAGAGATTATATTTTTGTTTCCAAACTTCAGTCACCTCTGCACCTTTTAGCTTTTCTTTTCTCTTCCTATACCTTCGGTCGAATGACTGGGGGTGGAGAGAAGGGAGGAAATATATATATTTATATATATATATATATATATATATATATATATATATATATATATATATATATATATATATATATATATATATTATACACACACAGAAGGATTGAAGGGATTTAAACAGCCTAAACAGCAGGATATCTTTACCGACAAGTGATTGGCGTTGCCACTGTGGAGATCCCGACGAAGAAAACTGGTGAGATCGATCCTTCTTGACACTGTAACTATAGGGTCCCTTAGGCGAGGAATATACCTCAGTAGGTTGTACCCTGTAAAGCTGACCGTGTCTATACACTCACAGTACATGACTTGGGATTCTCACAGAGACATTACAGCCTAACATTGATCTGTATTCTGCTTTCGCTGGCATGTTAATTAACTGTTTGCTTGCCGAATCACTGCATTGACTGCCTGACTGAACTGCGAACAAAACTTTGGCTTGCTTTACCACCATCGCCACTGCTAACTATTATTGCTGCTGTTAACATTGTGGTTGCTTATTAATATAGCGCCACACCAGTGGACTTTACATTTGCTTACACACGCTCTCTAATCACTTGTATTTGGGCAGACTTTTGGTACTTTGGGAATACAAATAAAGAAGTTTAATGGGGGACAGCATTTCCACAACAATGGATTTTTATTGCCCTCTAGGCCATCAGAGGTCACAAGAATAGTGATATATCCATCTTCTTTCCTCAACTTGATAAGGATCCATAAGAGCTCTTATACTGAACTTGATAAGGATCCATAAGAGCTCTTATACTGAACTTGATAAGGATCCATAAGAGCTCTTATACTGAACTTGATAAGGATCCATAAGAGCTCTTATACTGAACTTGATAAGGATCCATAAGAGCTCTTATACTGAAATAAGATTAGTACATCATCCCAATGGCCATTGGTAGATAGGCATCATACTAAAATTTTATGACATTTACCAACTTTTTCTATCATTATATTCAATGTATTAGATTTATTGTTGAATAAAATATTACACTTTTGCAAATGAATTTAGAGGCATTGTATTAGTTATGGGAAGGGAATCTGGTTCCAGTCAGTAAGGGACCTCAACACACAGTGTTTATTTGCTTTTTTTACTAATTTGATTATTTATAGATTGTGCTGGCATACGGCATACTGGGATTTCTTGGTTTTCTATCTTCTTTTTTTTCTTGCATTATTTATTACTATATTTTATAAATATTATTAGATTGAGCTGACACTTTGAAATATATATATATATATATATATATAATTACACACACATATATACACACACACACACATGTATATACATACAACATCACAATATCTATGGTTTACTAGTCAGGGGTTAAAAACTACTACCCAGAGGGAAAAGTTACTAGTCCACTCATTATTAAGAAGTCAAATTTCTAACTCGTCCACTGCAATTTCTAAGGCATCTGGTACTAATTTCAGGATAGGTTTTATATATATATAAAAAACCAAAAAGGGTACAGGACAAATGGCTACTATAAATGTGTCTTTTTCCAAAAACAATTTTATCAAACTTTAGAAAACATTAATGTTATGCTAGATTATAATTTTAATGTGGTGCAGACCCTATAAAAAATTATTCTTCAACAAACTACAAGAGGAGAACAAGGACCATCAAAAAATTCTTAAGGCCCTGTATAGATAGGGAATCAAGCACTCTTTTTTTATAAAAAATAGCTCAAAAGTGTAGCTAAATTAAACAAATGGAATGAATCTCTGACCAGTACAATCACTGAGAACAAAAAATAATTCATTAATAGTACAGAAAGAAGTAAATCCTAACTGTCTAAACATAGCAATAGGCCAGTTGTGTGCTGGCCTTGGGTATATGTTAGAAACACAAAGTAAAGTATGTTGAACAAACAATATAGTACATGTGGCCAATTAAAACCCTGAAGATGTGCACATCATAATCATAATATTGGCAAAAATACAATCCAAAGACACCTAGTACACTGCTACACCCAAGCTGTACACGGTACCCAAGTCAATACAAGGGATAATTACCGGACAGGTAAATTTTTAGGGATCTAAGTAGTGATAGGTGCTTTGTAAAGATTTCAGGAACAACAATAATGGCAGTATAGCAGCAATTACAAAGAATTACATACAAGTATGAAGAATAGCTATTGCAATGGTTATTAGCAATAAGATAGATAGTGGAACATAGTAATACATCCTCCATAATGAATTGCCTCAGTACAGCAGTTACATAGAGACACAGCAGTTTACATAGAGATGCCTGCATATATTGAGATAAAATTCTCCATTGCAATAGTTATTCTTCATACTTGCATGTAACTCACTGTCTATCTTATTGCTACTGTGTACAGCTTGGGTGTAGCAGTGTACTAGGTGTCTTTGGATTGTATTTTTGCCAATATTATGATTATGATGTGCACATCTTCAGGGTTTTAATTGGCCACATGTACTATATTGTTTGTTCAACATACTTTACTTTGTGTTTCTAACATATACCCAAGGCCAGCACACAACTGGCCTATTGCTATGTTTAGACAGTTAGGATTTACTTCTTTCTGTACTATTAATGAATTATTTTTTGTTCTCAGTGATTGTACTGGTCAGAGATTCATTCCATTTGTTTAATTTAGCTACACTTTTGAGCTATTTTTTATAAAAAAAGAGTGCTTGATTCCCTATCTATACAGGGCCTTAAGAATTTTTTGATGGTCCTTGTTCTCCTCTTGTAGTTTGTTGAAGAATAATTATATATATATATATATATATATATATATATATATATATATATATATATATATATATAAATAAATCCTAACACCCACTAACTTAACCCCAATTAAAATACTCATACAGTAACTAAAAGAATTCTAACTACCTTAAAATAAATAAACTTACCTCCTAAAATTAAATTAAAAGTTAAGCCTACCCTACCATTACTTACTTAAAATAAATTAAAAAAAATCTAAATTACAAAAAAAAATCTACTCTTACAAAAAAAAAAAACGAAATTACCAAAAAAAAAAAAAAAATTCTGTTCTAATACCCCTTAAAAAAACAGCCCAAAATAACAAAGCCCTATTCTAAAAATAAACTACTAATATCCATTGAAAGGACCTTTTTGTAGGGCATTGTCCTAAAGCAAACGGCTCTTTTACTTGAAAAATTAAATAACCCTCCAACATTACAAACCCCCCCAATAAAAAATACCTACCTAAAATAAATCCTAAACTACCCATTCCCCCAAAAATGGCATTTGAATGGGCATTGCCCTTTAAAAGGGTCATTCAGCCATTTTACTGCACAAATACATTAAAATAAAACCTAATCTAAAAAAAAAAACACCCCAAAAATAAAAAAAAACACACGAAAATTGGTACTCGCCAATGATCTTGGGCGGGGCTCTATCTTCATTCATTTTCTTCCATCGGCAGTGGTCCATCTTCTATCTTCATCCCGGTGTCGGTGGCAAAGTCAATGGCGTTGGTGGCGGCTACATTTGTCCTCTTCAGACCAGCAACACGGAGGTCCTCTTCATAAGGTCTCCAGCTGCACACTAAAGATTAAATGCAAGGTACCCCTTTTATAAAGGTGTACCCTTGCATTCCTATGTGCTGA
Organism: Bombina bombina; assembly: GCF_027579735.1. Classification (NCBI taxonomy): domain Eukaryota; kingdom Metazoa; phylum Chordata; class Amphibia; order Anura; family Bombinatoridae; genus Bombina; species Bombina bombina. Next base: position 972,845,857 of record NC_069503.1, read on the forward strand.
TTTGAATCTTCAAATTCAAATCAGCCAATAGGATGAATGCCCTTTTAAGGGCTATTTGTAGCTTATTTTTAGAATAGGGCTTTCTTTATTTTAGGGTGTTTTTTTTTTTTAGGGGTATTCGAATAGGAATATATATATTTTTTTTTTTTGGCAATTTCATTTGTTATTTTTTTAATGTAAATTTTGTTGTTGTTTTCGTGAGTAGGGTGTTTAAGATTTTTTCCCCCAATTATTTTTCTCAATTGATTTATATGGGGGCAAACTCTGCTAGGGATTTTTGTGCTTCTTGTACTACCGCTAGCACAAAATGATTTTCTTTAACTTGTCATATGAGTGGAACCTGAGAAGCGCAAAAAGCGTAACGCTAGCGGTGTTTTCGCTAGTGCGACAACATTTTGATATACCGCGGCACTTGTAATCTAGCCCTTGGAGAGATAACTTACTGAATACTGCCTCCAACTAAGGGATACAAGTAGGTTATGCAATTATTGTCTGCAACAGTTATTGGACATTAAAGCAGTGTGAAAAAGTGAATGTCAAAACTTAATCCCCTTCTCTTTTAATTGGTACTATTTTACATTCATGATAGTATATGTAACAGTCCCTTTTAATTCTTCGTTGTATAAATTAATGTAATGTCTGTTTTTGTGACACAGGAAATGGCCCTTCAGGAATATGTCTGTCTTACATGCTGTCGGGGTACAGACCTTATTTATGTCCAGAAGCTGTGCATCCAAATCCAATCCTACTCAACAAATTAGAGGAAGGAAGGCATCTTTCTATCCCTGAACAGGTAAATATTAGAACCCTATTGTAATAGAAGTGCTCTGAATTTACATTGATCCCTTTAATTCAGCCCTGATGGACAAGATTCCCACCAATGGAACAAGTTTTCCCGATATGGTGAGCAGCATCCACAGCATTTTAGATTACACAAGGATATGCTTGTCAAGAGCACGGTCAGCTTTTTTTTTTTTAGACGACAGAGAGGTGGTGGTTTTAACAGGCACAATCATCTGTTTCATATGACAAAATAAAGGTAAAGGGAGCTAGTTGTAAACAATTTACTACAGAGCTGGTAAAATTGATCATTGTGAACAGATTAAATGGGAAAATATTTTCTAGTGCAATGTTCATTTTAATATCCCTTCATAGTGTGTGCAATAAACAAATTCATATTGTAACGGCAATGCCGCTACAAGGACATCAGCATCAGATTACTGCATGGTAATGTTTTACTTGTGAAGGAATGCTGATTTTCCCATTTCATTTTGGCCCTGTACCCCTCTGTTTTAGACTGCATTATACAGGACAGACTAGTCACTGGAATTGCAGGGGTTAACTCAGGTAGCTTCTGAGTCCAGGGACTAGGTAATATAATTAGTGTTAGAACTATTGCTGGGGTTTGCTATTCCTTCCTGTTTGATTATAATGTCATGTTAATCTGATGTTGTTAACCCTTTATTCTAGTGTGAACTGGCTAAATCAGGATGTCAACAGGATGTGATTAAAGGGACCGTAAAGTCATAACTAAATATACATGATTCAGACAATTTTACACAACTTTCCTTTTTTTACTTCTATTATTTAATTTGCTTCCTTCTCTGGTTATCCTTTGCTGAAAGGTTTATCTAGGAAGGCTCAGGAGCAGCAAAGAAGGTTCTAGCAGCTGATTTGGTGGCTGCATATATATATACCGATTGTCATTGTCTCCCCAATGTGTTAAGTTAGAAACCAGTAGTGCATTGCTGCTTTTTTAACAAATGATACAAAGAGAATGAAGCACATTTGATAATAGAAGTAAACTGGAAAGTTGTTTAAAATTGTATGTTCTACCTAAATCATTAAAGAACATTTTTGGGTTTCATGTCCCTTTAAGCCCCAGCGTTAATTTTCCACTCCCTCTTAGGTAAACAGTGTACTATATTAAAATGGACATTGTACACTAGATTTCTCTTTGCATACATGTTTTGTAGATGATCCATTTATATAGCCCATCTGGGTGTGTTTTTGTAACCATGTATAGTTTTGCTGATTTTTAATAACATTGTGCTGATTTTCAGATTCCTAAACAAGCCCAAAGTATCATGTATATACGGATGTCTACAGACTCCTGCTTGCTCCTGTTTGTTTAATGTCTTTTCATATGCAGGAGAGGGGGTATGCTTTCCTAGCCCTTTTACTGGGTGTCCCAGCCTTACCTCACCAAAAATGCTAAACTGGGAGCTTTTAAATACATTTTTAAAAGGGTTTATACTGCATTTTTAGATCAGTATCTGTGCATATTCTTCTTTATAGTTGTGTCTATTACATACCGTTATATGAAATTCGGTGTGCACTGTTCCTTTAAGCCCCATGTGCTTTCAATAAAGATCAGTCTGTTCCCCACTTTATCCAGTGTGTGACTGTTATTTGTTGAGGAATTTAAGGCTTTTAACCTTCCTTGCTGTGGAGCTGCTGGAAAGTAAGGCACACTGCTGGATTTTCCCTGCTGGAGAAGGGACGAATGCTGAGGCGGAAGAGGTCTGGGTCCCAAGACAGGGACCATTCCTCCGGTGTCTGCTACGCATATCTTTTGTTATTTCATAATTAACACTTTCTAAACATCCAAACTGAAAAAAAAATCATATTTTAGTTAACATGTATTTACTTGTTTATTGTTAAAAATCTTCATTAAATTAGTTTTTATTTCTTAATAAGTGCATACAACATACACACAAACTTTAACAGCGAATAAATGCTGCAATGCTGAAAAAAGAAAATTTCAAGAGTTCTATTGAAATAGAAGAGTCCTACAAAATCTGTTTAAAAACTATTTTTTATGATGGGTTAAACATGCACTGCTGAATCGTCTCAATGCCAAATATTGGTCCAGCTAACACAGCTCAAATCCAGTAGAAATCCTCACAAAAAACAGGTTTTCTAATGGGTTTTGGATTAAAAACATAATTTATGTAAGAACTTACCTGATAAATTCATTTCTTTCATATTAGCAAGAGTCCATGAGCTAGTGACGTATGGGATATACATTCCTACCAGGAGGGGCAAAGTTTCCCAAACCTCAAAATGCCTATAAATACACCCCTCACCACACCCACAAATCAGTTTAACGAATAGCCAAGAAGTGGGGTGATGAAAAAAGTGCGAAGCATAAATATAAGGAATTGGAATAATTGTGCTTTATACAAAAAAATCATAACCACCACAAAAAAGGGTGGGCCTCATGGACTCTTGCTAATATGAAAGAAATGAATTTATCAGGTAAGTTCTTACATAAATTATGTTTTCTTTCATGTAATTAGCAAGAGTCCATGAGCTAGTGACGTATGGGATAATGACTACCCAAGATGTGGATCTTCCACGCAAGAGTCACTAGAGAGGGAGGGATAAAATAAAGACGGCCAATTCCGCTGAAAAAAAATCCACACCCAAAAATAAAGTTTAAATCTTATAAAGAAAAAAACTGAAAATATAAGCAGAAGATTCAAACTGAAACAGCTGCCTGAAGTACTTTTCTACCAAAGACAGCTTCAGAAGAAGAAAACACATCAAAATGGTAGAATTTAGTAAAAGTATGCAAAGAAGACCAAGTTGCTGCTTTGCAAATCTGATCAACCGAAGCTTCATTCCTAAACGCCCAGGAAGTAGAAACTGACCTAGTAGAATGAGCTGTAATCCTTTGAGGCGGAGTTTTACCCGACTCGACATAAGCATGATGAATTAAAGATTTCAACCAAGATGCCAAAGAAATGGCAGAGGCCTTCTGACCTTTCCTAGAACAGGAAAAGATAACAAATAGACTAGAAGTCTTTCGGAAATTCTTAGTAGCTTCAACATAATATTTCAAAAACTCTTCTGGCAGAAGAGATGGCCAAAAGGAACAAAACTTTCCAAGAAAGTAATTTAATGTCCAATGAATGCATAGGTTCAAACGGAGGAGCTTGAAGAGCCCCCAGAACCAAATTCAAACTCCAAGGAGGAGAAATTGACTTAATGACAGGTTTTATACGAACCAAAGCTTGTACAAAACAATGAATATCAGGAAGATTAGCAATCTTTCTGTGAAAAAGAACAGAAAGAGCAGAGATTTGTCCTTTCAAGGAACTTGCAGACAAACCTTTATCCAAACCATCCTGAAGAAACTGTAAAATTCTCGGAATTCTAAAATAATGCCAGGAAAAATGATGAGAAAGACACCAAGAAATATAAGTCTTCCAGACTCTATAATATATCTCCCTAGATACAGATTTACGAGCCTGTAACATAGTATTAATCACAGAGTCAGAGAAACCTCTTTGACTAAGAATCAAGCGTTCAATCTCCATACCTTTAAATTTAAGGATTTGAGATCCTGATGGAAAAAAGGACCTTGTGACAGAAGGTCTGGTCTTAACGGAAGAGTCCACGGTTGACAAGAGGCCATCCGGACAAGATCCGCATACCAAAACCTGTGAGGCCATGCTAGAGCTACCAGCAGAACAAATGAGCATTCCTTCAGAATCTTGGAGATTACTCTTGGAAGAAGAACTAGAGGCGGAAAGATATAGGCAGGATGATACTTCCAAGGAAGTGACAATGCATCCACTGCTTCCGCTTGAGGATCCCTGGATCTGGACAGATACCTGGGAAGTTTCTTGTTTAGATGAGAGGCCATCAGATCTATTTCTGGAAGTCCCCACAGTTGAACAATCTGAAGAAATACCTCTGGGTGAAGAGACCATTCGCCCGGATGTAACGTTTGGCGACTGAGATAATCCGCTTCCCAATTGTCTATACCTGGGATATGAACCGCAGAAACTAGACAGGAGCTGGATTCCGCCCATACCAGAATTCGAGATACTTCTTTCATAGCCAGAGGACTGTGAGTCCCTCCTTGTTGATTGATGTATGCCACAATTGTGACATTGTCTTTCTGAAAACAAATGAACGATTCTCTCTTTAGAAGAGGCCAAGACTGAAGAGCTCTGAAAATTGCACAGAGTTCCAAAATATTGATCGGTAATCTCACCTCCTGAGATTCCCAAACCCCTTGTGCTGTCAGAGACCCCCACACAGCTCCCCAACCTGTAAGACTTGCATCTGTTGAAATTACAGTCCAGGTCGGAAGAACAAAAGAAGCCCCCTGAACTAAACGATGGTGATCTGTCCACCACATCAGAGAGTGTCGTACAATCGGTTTTAAAGATATTGAGATATCTTTGTGTAATCCCTGCTCCACTGGTTCAGCATACAGAGCTGAAGAGATCGCATGTGAAAACGAGCAAAGGGGATCGCGTCCGATGCAGCAGTCATAAGACCTAGAATTTCCATGCATAAGGCTACCGAAGGGAATGATTGTGACTGAAGGTTTCGACAAGCTGATATCAATTTTAGACGTCTCTTGTCTGTCAAAGACAGAGTCATGGACACTGAATCTATCTGGAAACCTAAAAAGGTTACCCTTGTCTGAGGAATCGATGAACTTTTTGGTAAATTGATCCTCCAACCATGATCTTGAAGAAACAACACAAGTCGATTCGTATGAGATTCTGCTAAATGTGAAGACTGAGCAAGTACCAAGATATCGTCCAAATAAGGAAATACCACAATACCCTGTTCTCTGATTACAGACAGAAGGACACCGAGAACCTTTGTAAAAATTCCTGGAGCTGTTGCTAGGCCAAACGGCAGAGCCACAAACTGGTAATGCTTGTCTAGGAAAGAGAATCTCAGAAACTGATAGTGATCTGGATGAATCGGAATATGCAGATATGCATCCTGCAAATCTATTGTAGACATATAATGCCCTTGCTGAACAAAAGGCAGGATAGTCCTTACAGTTACCATTTTGAATGTTGGTATCCTTACATAACGATTCAATATTTTTAGATCCAGAACTGGTCTGAAGGAATTCTCCTTCTTTGGTACAATGAAGAGATTTGAATAAAACCCCAGCCCCTGTTCTGGAACTGGCATAATTACTCCAGCCAACTCTAGATCTGAAACACATTTCAGAAATGCTTGAGCCTTCGCTGGGTTTACTGGGACACGGGAAAGAAAAAATCTCTTTGCAGGAGGCCTTATCTTGAAGCCAATTCTGTACCCTTCTGAAACAATGTTCTGAATCCAAAGATTGTGAACGGAATTGATCCAAATTTCTTTGAAAAAACGTAATCTGCCCCCTACCAGCTGAGCTGGAATGAGGGCCGCACCTTCATGTGGACTTAGGAGCTGGCTTTGATTTTCTAAAAGGCTTGGATTTATTCCAGACTGGAGATGGTTTCCAAACTGATACCGCTCCTGAGGATGAAGGATCAGGATTTTGTTCCTTGTTGTGATGAAAGGAACGAAAACGATTATTAGACCTAAATTTACCTTTAGATTTTTTATCCTGTGGTAAAAAAGTTCCTTTCCCTCCAGTAACAGTTGAGATAATAGAATCCAACTGAGAACCAAATAATTTATTACCCTGGAAAGAAAGGGAAAGTAGAGTAGACTTAGAAGACATATCAGCATTCCAAGTTTTAAGCCATAAAGCTATTCTAGCTAAAATAGCTAGAGACATATACCTGACATCAACTCTAATGATATCAAAGATGGCATCACAAATAAAATTATTAGCATGTTGAAGAAGAATAATAATGCTATGAGAATTATGATCTGTTACTTGTTGCGCTAAAGCTTCTAACCAAAAAGTTGAAGCTGCAGCAACATCCGCTAAAGATATAGCAGGTCTAAGAAGATTACCTGAACACACGTAAGCTTTTCTTAGAAAGGATTCAATTTTCCTATCTAAAGGATCCTTAAAGGAAGTACCATCTGCCATAGGAATAGTAGTACGCTTAGTAAGAGTAGAGACAGCCCCATCAACCTTAGGGATTTTGTCCCAAAACTCTAATCTGTCAGATGGCACAGGATATAATTGCTTAAAACGTTTAGAAGGAGTAAATGAATTACCCAAATTATTCCATTCCCTGGAAATTACTTCAGAAATAGCACCAGGGACAGGACAAACTTCTGGAATAACCACAGGAGATTTAAAAACCTTATCTAAACGTTTAGATTTAGTATCAAGAGGACCAGAATCCTCAATTTCTAATGCAATTAGGACTTCTTTAAGTAAAGAACGAATAAATTCCATTTTAAATAAATATGAAGATTTATCAGCATCAACCTCTGAGACAGAATCCTCTGAACCAGAAGAACCATTATCAGAATCAGAATGATGATGTTCATTTAAAAATTCATCTGAAAAATGAGAAGTTTTAAAATACTTTTTACGTTTACTAGAAGGAGGAATAACAGACATAGCCTTCTTAATGGATTTAGAAACAAAATCTCTTATGTTATCAGGAACACTCTGAGTATTAGATGTTGACGGAACAGCAACAGGTAATGTAACAGTACTAAAGGAAATATTATCTGCATTAACAAGTTTGTCATGACAATCAGTACAAACAGCTGGAGGAACAGATACCATAAGTTTACAGCAGATACACTTAGCTTTGGTAGCTCCAGCACCAGGCAGCGATTTTCCAGAAGTATCTTCTGACTCAGTTTCAACATGGGACATCTTGCAATATGTAATAGAAAAAACAACATATAAAGCAAAATTGATCAAATTCCTTAAATGACAGTTTCAGGAATGGGAAAAGATGCCAGTGAACAAGCTTCTAGCAACCAGAAGCAATAAATAAAGAGACTTAAATAATGTGGAGACAATAGTGACGCCCATATTTTTTTAGCGCCAAAAGACACCCACATTATTTGGCGCCTAAATGCTTTTGGCGCCAAAAATGACGCCACATCCGGAACGCCGACACTTTTGGCGCAAAAGAACGTAAAAAATGACGCAACTTCCGGCGACACGTATGACGCCGGAAAGCGAAAAAAATTTTGCGCCAAAAAAGTCTGCGCCAAGAATGACGCAATAAAATGAAGCATTTTTAGCCCCCGCGAGCCTAACAGCCCACAGGGAAAAAGTCAAATTTTAAGGTAAGAAAAAATTGATTTATTCATATGCATTATCCCAAATATGAAACTGACTGTCTGAAATAAGGAAAGTTGAACATCCTGAGTCAAGGCAAATACATGTTTGAATACATATATTTAGAACTTTATAAAAAAGTGCCCAACCATAGCTTAGAGTGTCACAGAAAATAAGACTTACTTACCCCAGGACACTCATCTACATGTTGTAGAAAGCCAAACCAGTACTGAAACGAGAATCAGTAGAGGTAATGGTATATATAAGAGTATATCGTCGATCTGAAAAGGGAGGTAAGAGATGAATCTCTACGACCGATAACAGAGAACCTATGAAATAGACCCCGTAGAAGGAGATCATTGAATTCAAATAGGCAATACTCTCTTCACATCCCTCTGACATTCACTGCACGCTGAGAGGAAAACCGGGCTCCAACCTGCTGCGGAGCGCATATCAACGTAGAATCTAGCACAAACTTACTTCACCACCTCCATAGGAGGCAAAGTTTGTAAAAACTGATTTGTGGGTGTGGTGAGGGGTGTATTTATAGGCATTTTGAGGTTTGGGAAACTTTGCCCCTCCTGGTAGGAATGTATATCCCATACGTCACTAGCTCATGGACTCTTGCTAATTACATGAAAGAAAAAAGTAATTGAAAAATCAAACCTTGTAATCTATGAAATGTGTATGACGTCTTAGATCGTACACATTCTTTTTATGTGCCATTGTATAAAAAAAAAAAAAAAAAATTCATTTAGCCTTTATATAACGAAACTGGTAATATATACAGTACTTATCTACAGGTATATCATATCATCTATGTGTATATAGGCTTTCAATGATATCCAATGTTTGTAATTTTTACAATTCTGTCTTTAGGATGCTTGTAAGGTCTTTGCTCTGCTACGTTCCTTTATGTAAACCATTGTTGATAGCTACTTCTACAAAACACATTCATGCATTAGTATTTAGCTTGAGGCCATAGTATCTCTCTTGTTGGTAGGAAACCAAAAAAATCAAATCTTGTGATCTATTTGAACTAAAGGAACTTTTTTTTTTCTCACTATGGGTTCAGTATTTGTGAAATGTGAGATGCATCTGTGTTTCAAGGACTGATCTTGATTCTGATCTTTAATCCATCATTCCATTATTGTTCATGACCATTATAGACATCCAAGAACATACATATACACGTGTATGAATACATATTTATATTTACATAAATAATATATACATATTAGTCTAAAGGCACCATAATGCTCACACTCCCTGTAGATTTGTATATGCATCTTGAAAAGACATAGTTGATATCAAAAATAAACGCTTTTGTTTTTTGTCGTTTTTTTTTTTTACATTGAGTGACAAACATTTATAACTGTATCTACTGTTACAGGACAGTATTGTGTTGGTTTTGTTTTCTTTTAGTTGAAAATTATAAATTTAAGTGAAAACCTAGAGTTTCACAGTTTGTACGTAAGCAGAAATTTGGTTACAATTTTGTTTATTTCATGAATTATAAAAGGGACCATATTCCCTCATATCAGTCTTAGTTTCATGCTGAATAACAAGAGGAGGAACTAGGTAAATTCTCTAAAGTGAAAGGAATCAAGGAAATACATTGTCATGATCATATTTTACGTTAATTGGATAGAGAAATCAAATGGCTATAAAAAAAGGAAGTAGGAAGAAAAAGAAAGTTAATAAAGATAAAAAGCAACTTAGTAAAAAAAAAAATGTTAATAATAAAAATAAACTGCATTGCCTTTGGAGAGGCATATATCGGGTGATAAAGACATATTGTCTATCCTTTCAAATAAAGTTAAATGTACTCTTGGAGGATGAAACTTGTACACAACACAAGGGATAAGTACAGAATATACAAAAATGGACAAAAAATTATCTTGAAGCAAGAAACTAAGACTTAAAAAAGTAAGAAATGAAAAGAGAGAAGTGCTCATCCTGGGAACAAACAATAGCATAATAACTTGTTCTATGGCTAGTTACCTCCCTAGGAGAAGCCTCTTTTTGCTCAACATGTGCCTTTCACCAAGAATAACTTTCCTGTAGTATATCATTCTGATCCTGACTAAATAGTGCAGTCCAGTCTCGAAATAACAGGCAATCCCTTTCTGAATGAGAGAAAACATAATTTATGTAAGAACTTAACAGATAAATTCACTTATTTCATAGTGGCAAGAGTCCATGAGCTAGTGACATATGGGGATATACATTCCTACCAGTGGGGGCAAAGTTTCCCAAACCTCAAAATGCCTATAAATAGCACGGAGTTCTAAAATATTGACTGGTAACCTCGCCTCTTGAGGATTCCAAACCCTTTGTGCTGTCAGACCCCCAGACAACTCCCCAACCTATAAGACTTGCATCTGTTGAGATCACAGTCCAGGAAGAATGCACAAAGGAGGCCCCTTAACCAATAAGGTGATGGTTTAACCACCTAGTCAGAGAGAGTTGAGTGTTGGGATTTAAGTATATCAACTGTGATATCTGAGTATAATTCCTGCACCATTAGTGCAACGAGCATACCTGTAGAGGTCTCATATGAAAACGAGCAAAGGGTATCGTGTTCGATGCTGCAGTCATCAGACCTAAAACTTCCATTCACATAGCCACTGAAGGTAATGATAGACGAATGAAGTTGGTTTTAGCTTCTCTAAACCTTCAGTCTCTATTGTCTGTCATGGACACTGAATCTTTCTGGAAACCTAAAAAGGTGATCCTTGTCTGAGGAATAAAGAAACTCTTTTGTAAATTGATCCTCCAACCATGTCTTTGAAGAAATCACACTAGTTGTTTCATGTGAGATTCTGCTAAATGAAAAGATTGAGCTAGTACCAAGATATTGCCCAAATAAGGAAATGCTGCAATACCCTGCCCGAGAACCTTCAAAAACATTTTTGGAGCTGTCGCTAGGCCAAATGGAAAAGCGACAAATTGTTAATGCTTGTCTAGAAAAGAGAATCTCAGAAAACAATAGTGGTCTGGATGATTTGGAATGTGAAGATAAGCGTCCTGTAAGTCTATTGTGGACATGAAATGACCTTGCTGAACAAAAGGCAGAATAGTCCTTATAGTCATCTTGAAAGTTGGAACTCTGACAAAACAATTTAAAATTTTCAGATCCAGGATTAGTCTGAACAAATCTTCTTTCTTTGGGACAATGAACAGATTTGAATAAAAACCCAAACCCTGTTCCTGCTGAGGAACTGGGACAATCACCCCTGAAAGCTCTAGGTCTGAAACACACGTCCGAAAAGCCTGAGCCTTCACAGAGTTTGTTGGAATATGAGAAAGAAAGAATCTTCCCATGGGAGGTCTTATTCTGAATCCTATTCGATACCCTTGAGAAACAATATCCTGAATCCACTGATTTTGAACAGAATCTGTCCAAATGTCTTGAAATAATTTCATTCTGCCCCCCACCAGTTGAACTGGTTTGAGGGCCGCACCTTCATGCAGTCTTAGGGGCTGGATTTGGTTACTTATAAGGCTTGGATTTATTCCAATTCGGAAATGGTCTCCAATTAGAGCCAGAGGCCTTAGGGGAAGGAGAGGTTTTTTGTTCTCTATTCTGACGAAAGGAACGAAAACGATTGGGAGCTTACCCTAAGATTTCTTATCTTGGGGCAGAAAAACTCCCTTTCCCCCCCAGTGATAGTGGAGATAAAATAATCCAATTGAGAACCAAATAAATTATTACCCTGAAATAATAGAGATAGTAATCTAGATTTAAACACCATTTCAGCATGCCAAGATTTAAAAGGACACTAAATCCCAAAATGTTATTTCATGATTCAAGTAGAGAATACAATTTTAAACAACATTCCAATTTACTTCTATTATCTAATTTGCTTTATTCCTTATATATTCTTTGTTGAAGAAATAGCAATGCACATAGATAAGTCAATCACACAAGGCATCTATGTGCAGCAACCAATCAGCAGCTACTGAGCCTATCTAGATATGCTTTTCAGCAAAGTATATCAAGAGAATGAAGCAAATTAAATAATAGAAGTAAATTGGAAAGTTGTTTCAAATTGCATGCTCTTTCTAAATCATAAAAGAAAAAAAAATGGGTTTCATGTCCCTTTAAGCCATAAAGCTCTTCTAGTTAGAATAGCTAAAGACATAGATTTAATATCAATTTTAATGACATCAAATATAGAATCCCAAATTAAATGATTAGCATGTTTAAGTAAAAGAACAATGCTAGGGGCGTGTCTGTGCAGCGACCCTGGCAGGTTGCAATATCTGAGGCTGGTAACGAGATTCCGCTAATCCGCCGATTATCTGTGGTATTTAACAGCATCCCCAGTTCTCAAGTGTTTATTTGGGTGTATTATCTCTTGCTGAAGAGATCAATTATATATATTTGCTGTGTGCATGACCATCCAGTCTAGATCCGGACCGTTGGGGCTCTAGGCGACGGCCTATCTGCAGAGTTCCTAACACCACTCTGGGATCAGTAGGAAATGTGTTCACTTATACAAGCTTGTTTGCAAGAGTTTGAACTTCAGGTGACTGCTAGATTTGAATGCCTTGCATCCCTTATGGAGACTACAGCAGCACTGTGCAAAACTTCCAAAGTTGGCAGGAAAAGTGGTGACGCCATTTTGATTACCCAAAGAGCACAGGTATTCTTTCCTACTGAACAGATAGCCGCTGAGGACACTGACAATACTATTCTGCCGAACAGCTGTGGATAGGGTTGCCACCTCAGCCATGTTTTCCTGGACACTTATGAGTTACACATGCTGCAGGGTGTGCAGGGAGGAACATGTATTGTGTTTATGGACAGCACTATTCATATTCCTCCATGCACACCCTGCACCATGTGTAACTTATAAGTGTTCTGTATTTTAAGGGACGGGTGGCAACCCTAGCTGTGGAGGACCCTCTCTACTAAGTTCTGTTCCTGACTGTGGGGATGCGGCCGGCCCTGCATTACGGGAACAACAGCTTTTATTTACTCAGGGTGAAGCCTCAGTTAGAAAGATCATGTGGAATGATTACAGGAGCTGCGACCACCAGATAAATATTTTCTCACATTCCAGAGATCCCCAGGAGAACAAGAGGATATCTACAGATTTTAAATTCCTCCTGGACGCTGACATTTTCCTGTTTTTCCTGCCGAACTGCAGGGAGAGAGGAATGCCTATGGATAGTTCTGGTTTGCGTCTCACAGTGCAGAGGAACATATTTCTTTTAGATGTTTATGTCTAGTGCTGTTTCCTCCCTGAACTCTTTGACAGCTGTTCATGCTCCAGCGACCTCTATGAGGCCGACACCTGGACTGGTATTGGGTAAATAGTATTTGTGCTGTTGAGATCTTGAGGGTAATTTCTGTAACTCCTTTGTTCATGTAAATGACGATCTTGGGATCTGACATGCAATTCTTACAAATGTGCAGCTTCATGCGGACAGTGGGATGCAGAATTTAATCTTTTTGTAATATTGTTTGGTTAGCTGTTTAACTGAAACGTCATTCTTATATAATCATTATTTTGTTTTACATTCCTTTTTATTTTTGTCTTTTTTTTCTTCTCTCCTAACTGCTTAATGCAACTGGTTTGTGAGTGTACAATTTAGGTTCTGAATAATTTTAACACTTGATATTCTGTAATAATAGTCAAGCATTATAGTTGCACTTACTTACTAGTAAAGTTTAACTAGCTGCTGCCTCCTGGGAACCATAACTATCAAATATCCAATTTATTAGGCTCATATTATGTTGCTAGTATATTTGTGCTCAGAAGTAGTTTATAGTCCTTACCGCCTATTTAAGGGAATATCTAGACACTGATACCAATTGTTCAGCTTTTTCTTCTTATATTTAATTTATAGCTGTTAAACTACTCTTGATAACATTGTTGCTAGAGAAGTGCAAACTTTAACCTTCATATACCTCACTCTTAGATGTCCACTTACATTCTCCTCCTGTGAAAGCAGTATTTGTCCATGTAGTAGATATATTATATTTTCAAGACTAAAGAGTGGTCCTATAAATGTTTCTCTCCTGAAATACCCCCTCTCTAATAAGTTACTATTTTAAGAAGTCCACATTTTTAATTTGTGGTTATATGTTTTATGTTCAGGTTGATTGAATATTGGAAATTTTCTTTTTGAGCTTTTTTATAAGATATCCTAGTAGGACCTTTCATATTCTAGCCGTAAGCTAATCCTATATAGTTCAATAGATAACTAAATAATTTTATGAGTGTTATTTACTATAGAAACATATATATGTCTTCCAATGCTTCTAGAGGACTAAAAGTGGCCTATGCAATTTAAAACATATCCCTCTACATAAATTGTTTAACTGTGATCACCAGTCCTAAAGTGGCTTCATATTGTGTGGAGAATATGTATTCAGAGAGGATTTGTCTATGAAGTTTTTATATTATATTTTCAAGACCAAAGAGTGTTCCTATAAATGTTTCTCTCCTGAAATCCCCCCTTCTAGTAAGTTACTTTATTGGGTAGTCCAAGAGAGGCTGCTACTTTTCATTTGGGGTTCTATTTTTGAATATGTTCAGGGTACTTGAATATTTTAAATGTTTTTTTTTTTTAATTAGCTTTGTTATCAGATAGTCTAGAAGGACCTTTCATATTCTAGCTGTAGGTTAATATTCTGTAGCCCAATTGATAACTAAACAATTTTATGAGTGTGTTATTTACTATAACAACATATATATCATAGGATCATAGGTCCAAAAGTGTCCTATGCAATTTCAAAATATCCCTCTTATTAAGTTGTCTAACTGTGATTAGAAGTCCAAAAGTGGCTTCGTATTGTGTGGGATATGTATTCTATAATTAAGAGGGGGGAGGAACAAAACAAAAACAAGGTGTTTGTATTATGTTACTTTTCTTTTGTGCGTGTCAAACATTGCTTTCTGAAGTAATATATATATATATATATATATACACACACATAATTTATGTAAGAACTTACCTGATAAATTCATTTCTTTCATATTGGCAAGAGTCCATGAGATAGTGACGTATGGGATATACAATCCTACCAGGAGGGGCAAAGTTTCCCAAACCTCAAAATGCCTATACATACACCCCTCACCACACCCACAATTCAGTTTAACGAATAGCCAAGTAGTGGGGTGATAGAAAAAGGATCAAAAAAGGAACTGGAAATATAATTGTGCTTTATACAAAAAACATAACCACCATAAAAAGGGTGGGTCTCATGGACTCTTGCCAATATGAAAGAAATTAATTTATCAGGTAAGTTCTTACATAAATTATGTTTTCTTTCATGTAATTGGCAAGAGTCCATGAGCTAGTGACGTATGGGATAGTAATACCCAAGATGTGGCACTCCACAGAAGAGTCACTAGAGAGGGAGGGATAAAAATAAAAACAGCCATTTTCCACTGAAAAAATTAAATCCACATCCAAAAAATAAGTTTTTCTCATAATTTGAAAAGAAAAAAATTAAAACATAAGCAGAGGAATCAAACTGAAACAGCTGCCTGAAGAACCTTTCTACCAAAAACTGCTTCCGAAGAGGCAAATACATCAAAACGGTAGAATTTAGTAAATGTATGCAAAGAAGACCAAGTCGCTGCTTTGCAAATCGGATCAACTGAAGCTTCATTCTTAAAAGCCCACAAAGTGGAGACTGATCTAGCAGAATGAGCTTTGATTCTCTGAGGCGGAGCCTGACCCGACTCCAAATAAGCCTGTTGAATCAAAAGCTTTAACCAAGATGCCAAGGAAATGGCAGAAGCCTTCTGACCTTTCCTAGAACCAGAAAAGACAACAGACTAGAAGTCTTCCTGAAATCTTTAGTAGCTTCAACATAATATTTCAAAGCTCTTACAACATCCAGAGAATGTAAGGATCTCCAAAGAATTCTTAGGATTAGGACGCAAAGAGGGAACAACAATTTCCCTATTAATATTGTTAGAATTCACAACTTTAGGTAAAAATTTAAATGATGTCCGCAAAACTGCTTTATCCTGATGGAAAATCAGAAAAGGAGACTCACAAGAAAGAGCAGATAATTTGAAAACTCTTCTAGCAGAAGAGATGGCCAAAAGGAACAACACTTGCCAAGAAAATAGTTTAATATCCAAAGAATGCATAGGCTCAAAAGGAGGAGCCTGAAAAGCCTTCAAAACCAAATTAAGATTCCAAGGAGAAGAGATTGATTTAATGACAGGCTTGATATGGACCAAAGCCTGTACAAAACAGTGAATATCAGGAAGCTTAGCAATCTTTCTATGAAATAAAACAGAGCAGAGATTTGTGCCTTCAAGGAACTTGCAGACAAACCTTTATCCAAACCATCCTGAAGAAACTGTAAAATTCTAGGAATTCTAAAAGAATGCCAGGAGAATTTAGAAGAACACCATGAAATATAAGTTTTCCAAACTCGATAATCTTCCTAGAGACAGATTTGTGAGCCTGTAACATGAGTCAGAGAAACCTCTATGACTAAGCACTAAGCGTTTAATTTCCATACCTTCAAATTTAACGATTTGAGATCCTGATGGAAAAATGGTCCTTGAGACAGAAGGTCTGGTCTTAAAGGAAGTGGCCAAGGTTGGCTAATAGACATCCGGACAAGATCCGCATACCAGAACCTGTGAGGCCATGCTGGTGCTACCAGAAACACAAACGATTGTTCCATGATGATCTTGGAGATCACTCTTGAAAGAACTAGAGGCGGAAAGATATAGGCAGGTTGGTAAAACCAAGGCACTGCTAACGCATCCACCAACTCCGCCTGGACAAGTTCCTGGGAAGTTTCTTGTTTAGATGGGAAGATCTATTTCTGGAAGACCCCACATCTGAACAATCTGTCTGGATGGAGAGACTATTCCCCCAGATGCAAAGTCTGACAGCTGAGATAATCCGCTTCCCAATTGTCTACACCTGGGATATGTACCGCAGAAATTAGACAAGAGCTGGATTCCGCCCAAGAAGAGGTCCCTTGAACTATACGATGGTGATCTAATCACCAAGTCAGAGAGGATCGAATATTGGGATTTAAGGATATTAATTGTGATGTCTTTTTATAATCCCTGCACCATTGATTCAGCATACAAAGCTGAAAAGGTCTCATATGCAAACGAGCATGCTGCAGTCATGAGACCTAAAACTTCCATGCACATAGCCACTGAAGGAAATGATTGAGACTGAAGGTTTCGACAAGCTGAAACCAATTTCATTCGTCTCTTGTCTGTTAGAGACAGAGTCATGGACACTGAATCTATCTGGAAACCTTAAAAGGTGACCCTTGTCTGAGGAATCAAGGAACTTTTCAGTAAATTGATCCTCCAACCATGTCTTTGAAGAAACAACACTAGTTGATTAGTGTGAGATTCGGTAGAATGTAAAGACTTTGCTAGTACCAAGATATCGTCCAAATAAGGAAACACCGCAATACCCTGTTCTCTGATTACAGAGAGTAGGGCACCAAGAACCTTTGAAAAAATTCTTGGAGCTGTCGCTAGGCCAGATGGAAGAGCGACAAATTGGTAATGCTTGTCTAGAAAAGAGAATCTCAGAAACCGATAGTGATCTGGATGAATCGGAATATGAAGATATGCATCCTGTAAGTCTATTGTGGACATATAATGACCTTGCTGAACAAAAGTCAGAATTAGTCCTTATAGTCATCATCTTGAAAGTTGGCACTCTTACAAAACGATTCAAAATTTTCAGATCCATAACTGGCCTGAATGAATTTTCTTTCTTTGTGACAATGAATAGATTTGCATAAACCCCAGACCCAGTTCCTAAAACGGAACTGGTATGATTACCCCTGAAAGCTCTAGATCTGAAACACACTTAAGAAAAGCCTGAGCCTTCACTGGATTTGCTGGAACGTGTGAGAGAAAAAAATCTTCTCACAGGAGGTCTTACTCTGAATCTTATTCGTTACCCTTGAGAGACAATACTCTGAATCTACTGATTTTGGAAATAATCTGCCCAAATGTTTTGGAAAAATTTTAATCTGCCCCCCCACCAGCTGAGCTGGAATGAGGGCCACACCTTCATGTAGACTTGGGGGCTGGCTTTGGTTTCTTAAAAGGCTTGGATTTATTCCAGCTTGAAGAAGGACCAGATTCTTTGGGGGAAGGATTGGTTTTCTGTTCCTTATTCTGTCAAAAAGAACAAAAACTATTAGAAGCTTTAGATTTACCCTTAGATCTTTTATCCTGAGGCAAAAAATCTCCCTTCCCCCCCCCCCAGTGACAGTTGAAATAATTGAATCCAACGGAGAACCAAATAAATTGTTACCTTGAAAAGAAAGAGATATTAATCTAGACTTGGATACCATGTCAGCATTCCAATATTTAAGCCAAAGCTCTTCTAGCTAAAATAGCTAAAGACATAGATTTAACATCAATTTTGATGATATAAAAAATAGCATTACAGATAAAATGATTAGCATGTTGAAGCAAGCAAACAATGCTAGACAAATCAGGATCTGTTTCCTGTTGCGCTACGCTTTCCAACCAAAAAGTTGATGCAGCTGCAACATCAGCCATAGATATAGCAGGCCTAAGAATATAGCCAGAAAATAAATAAGCTTGCCTTAGATAAGATTCAAGTTTCCTATCTAAAGGATCTTTAAAAGAAGTACTATCTTCCATAGGAATAGTAGTACATTTGGCAAGAGTAGAAATAGCCCAATCAACTTTGGGGATTTTTTCCACCAAAACTCCAATCTAGCTACTGGCAAAGAATACAACTTTTTAAACCTAGAAGAAGGAATAAAAGAAGTACCAGGCCTATCCCATTCCTTTGAAATCATATCAGAAATAGCACCAGGAACTGGAAAAACCTCTGGAGTAACCACAGGAGGTTTATAAACAGAATTTAAACGTTTACTAGTTTTAGTATCAAGATGATGGGTTTGCTCTTTCTTTCTATACAAAAGGAGTTTTTTTTGTTTTTTTCTAGGTTTAGGTATTATCTGAGGTGGGTACTTGATACTGGATCATATAGATCTAGTCCTAGAGGCCGAAACTAGGCTATTTCCGGGCAATTGTCATCTCAGAGAAAGGGAAGTTTTTCAAGTGACCTTGGATTTTTTGTCCCAATATCGCACTGTGGAAATATTTTCCTCCACTGTTGGTGCATGCCCTATTGGGGGATGGTCTTCCCATCCTAATTGGGTTCTATGATTCTTGAGCAGAGCTTATTAGTTCTTCTTTTCACATCCTTAGACAACAGGACCTACAAGACTGCTTAGAATTAAAGGTTTCAAAGGTAAAATAGTTACTATTTTTGAAGGCTTGTAGACCTTTGATAGCTTTTCTTGGACATAGGAAGGCATTTTCTATTGTTATCAAAAATCCAGTTGATTCATGGGGTCTAAATTTGGCTCTGCATGTTATCCTTTTGAACATTTGTACAAAGACTGTCTTACTGTTGGTTCATAGCTAAACATATACCTAATGCAATGATTCTGTGAGCTATGATTTGTGCAGGGAATATTATGTCTTATATTGTGATTTTTTTATTCTGTTAGATCTCTAACTTATTTTCTTTCATGTAATTAGCAAGAGTCCATGAGCTAGTGACGTATGGGATATACATTCCTACCAGGAGGGGCAAAGTTTCCCAAACCTCAAAATGCCTATAAATACACCCCTCACCACACCCACAATTCAGTTTTACAAACTTTGCCTCCGATGGAGGTGGTGAAGTAAGTTTGTGCTAGATTCTACGTTGATATGCGCTCCGCAGCAAGTTGGAGCCCGGTTTTCCTCTCAGCGTGCAGTGAATGTCAGAGGGATGTGAGGAGAGTATTGCCTATTTGAATGCAGTGATCTCCTTCTAAGGGGTCTATTTCATAGGTTCTCTGTTATCGGTCGTAGAGATTCATCTCTTACCTCCCTTTTCAGATCGAAAATATACATTACCTCTGCTGATTCTCGTTTCAGTACTGGTTTGGCTATCTGCTATATGTAGATGAGTGTCCTGGGGTAAGTAAGTCTTATTTTCTGTGACACTCCTAGCTATGGTTGGGCACTTTGTTTATAAAGTTCTAAATATATGTATTCAAACATTTATTTGCCTTGACTCAGAATGTTCAACTTTCCTTATTTTCAGACAGTCAGTTTCATATTTGGGATAATGCATTTTAATTTAACATTTTTCTTACCTTAAAATTTGACTTTTTCCCTGTGGGCTGTTAGGCTCGCGGGGGCTGAAAATGCTTCATTTTATTGCGTCATTCTTGGCGCAGACTTTTTTGGCGCAAAAATTCTATTTCCGTTTCCGGCGTCATACGTGTCGCCGGAAGTTGCGTCATTTTTTGACGTTATTTTGCGCCAAAAATGTCGGCGTTCCGGATGTGGCGTCATTTTTGGCGCCAAAAAGCATTTAGGCGCCAAATAATGTGGGCGTCTTATTTGGCGCGAAAAAATATGGGCGTCACTTTTGTCTCCACATTATTTAAGTCTCATTTTTTATTGCTTCTGGTTGCTAGAAGCTTGTTCTTTGGCATTTTTTCCCATTCCTGAAACTGTCATTTAAGGAATTTGATCAATTTTGCTTTATATATATGTTGTTTTTTCTCTTACATATTGCAAGATGTCTCACGTTGCATCTGAGTCAGAAGATACTACAGGAAAATCGCTGTCAAGTGCTGAATCTACCAAAGCTAAGTGTATCTGCTGTAAACTTTTGGTAGCTATTCCTCCAGCTGTTGTTTGTATTGATTGTCATGACAAACTTGTTAAAGCAGATAATATTTCCTTTAGTAAAGTACCATTGCCTGTTGCAGTTCCTTCAACATCTAAGGTGCAGAATGTTCCTGATAATATAAGAGATTTTGTTTCAGAATCCATAAAGAAGGCTATGTCTGTTATTTCTCCTTCTAGTAAACGTAAAAAATCTTTTAAAACTTCTCTCCCTACAGATGAATTTTTAACTGAACATCATCATTCTGATTCTGATGATTCCTCTGGTTCAGAGGATTCTGTCTCAGAGGTTGATGCTGATAAATCTTCATATTTATTTAAAATGGAATTTATTCGTTCTTTACTTAAAGAAGTACTAATTGCTTTAGAAATAGAGGATTCTGGTCCTCTTGATACTAATTCTAAACGTTTAGATAAGGTATTTAAAGCTCCTGTGGTTATTCCAGAAGTTTTTCCTGTTCCTAATGCTATTTCTGCAGTAATTTCCAAAGAATGGGATAATTTGGGTAATTCATTTACTCCTTCTAAACGTTTTAAGCAATTATATCCTGTGCCGTCTGACAGATTAGAATTTTGGGACAAGATCCCTAAAGTTGATGGGGCTATTTCTACCCTTGCTAAACGTACTACTATTCCTACGTCAGATGGTACTTCGTTTAAGGATCCTCTAGATAGGAAAATTGAGTCCTTTCTAAGAAAAGCTTATCTGTATTCAGGTAATCTTCTTAGACCTGCTATATCTTTGGCTGATGTTGCTGCAGCTTCAACTTTTTGGTTGGAAACTTTAGCGCAACAAGTAACACATCGTGATTCTCATGATATTATTATTCTTCTTCAGCATGCTAATAATTTTATCTGTGATGCCATTTTTGATATTATCAGAGTTGATGTCAGGTTTATGTCTCTAGCTATTTTAGCTAGAAGAGCTTTATGGCTTAAAACTTGGAATGCTGATATGGCTTCTAAATCAACTTTACTTTCCATTTCTTTCCAGGGTAACAAATTATTTGGTTCTCAGTTGGATTCCATTATTTCAACTGTTACTGGTGGGAAAGGAACTTTTTTACCACAGGATAAAAAATCTAAAGGTAAAAACAGGGCTAATAATTGTTTTCGTTCCTTTCGTTTCAACAAAGAACAAAAGCCTGATCCTTCATCCTCAGGAGCAGTTTCAGTTTGGAGACCATCTCCAGTCTGGAATAAATCCAAGCCAGCTAGAAAGGCAAAGCCTGCTTCTAAGTCCACATGAAGGTGCGGCCCTCATTCCAGCTCAGCTGGTAGGGGGCAGGTTACGTTTTTTCAAGGAAATTTGGATCAATTCTGTTCACAATCTTTGGATTCAGAGCATTGTTTCAGAAGGGTACAGAATTGGTTTCAAGTTGAGACCTCCTGCAAAGAGATTTTTTCTTTCCCGTGTCCCAGTAAATCCAGTAAAAGCTCAAGCATTTCTGAAATGTGTTTCAGATCTAGAGTTGACTGGAGTAATTATGCCAGTTCCAGTTCCGGAACAGGGGATGGGGTTTTATTCAAATCTCTTCATTGTACCAAAGAAGGAGAATTCTTTCAGACCAGTTCTGGATCTAAAAATATTGAATCATTATGTAAGGATACCAACGTTCAAGATGGTAACTGTAAGGACTATCTTACCTTTTGTTCAGCAAGGGAATTATATGTCCACAATAGATTTACAGGATGCATATCTGCATATTCCGATTCATCCAGATCATTATCAGTTCCTGAGATTCTTGTTTCTGGACAAGCATTACCAGTTTGTGGCTCTGCCGTTTGGCCTAGCTACAGCTCCAAGAATTTTTACAAAGGTTCTCGGTGCCCTGCTGTCTGTAATCAGAGAACAGGGTATTGTGGTATTTCCTTATTTGGACGATATCTTTTTACTTGCTCAGTCTTTACATTTAGCAGAATCTCATACGAATCGACTTGTGTTGTTTCTTCAAGATCATGGTTGGAGGATCAATTTACCAAAAAGTTCTTTGATTCCTCAGACAAGGGTAACCTTTCTGGGTTTCCAGATGGATTCAGTGTCCATGGCTCTGTCTTTAACAGACAAGAGACGTCTAAAGTTGATTACAGCTTGTCGAAACCTTCAGTCACAATCATTCCCTTCGTTAGCCTTATGCATGGAAATTCTAGGTCTTATGACTGCTGCATCGGACGCGATCCCCTTTGCTCGTTTTCACATGCGACCTCTTCAGCTCTGTATGCTGAAGCAATGGTGCAAGGATTACACGAAGATATCTCAATTAATATCTTTAAAACCGATTGTTCGACACTCTCTAACATGGTGGACAGATCACCATTGTTTAATTCAGGGGGCTTCTTTTGTGCTTCCGACCTGGACTGTAATTTCAACAGATGCAAGTCTCACAGGTTGGGGAGCTGTGTGGGGATCTCTGACGGCACAAGGAGTTTGGGAATCTCAGAAGGTGAGATTACCGATCAATATTTTGGAACTCCGTGCAATTTTCAGAGCTCTTCAGTTTTGGCCTCTTCTGAAGAGAGAATCGTTCATTTGTTTTCAGACAGACAATGTCACAACTGTGGCATACATCAATCATCAAGGAGGGACTCACAGTCCTCTGGCTATGAAAGAAGTATCTCGAATTTTGGTTTGGGCGGAATCCAGCTCCTGTCTAATCTCTGCGGTTCATATCCCAGGTGTAGACAATTGGGAAGCGGATTATCTCAGTCGCCAAACGTTGCATCCGGGCGAATGGTCTCTTCACCCAGAGGTATTTCTTCAGATTGTTCAAATGTGGGAACTTCCAGAAATAGATCTGATGGCGTCCCATCTAAACAAGAAACTTCCCAGGTATCTGTCCAGATCCCGGGATCCTCAGGCGGAGGCAGTGGATGCATTATCACTTCCTGCCTATATCTTTCCGCCTCTATTTCTTCTTCCAAGAGTAATTTCCAAGATTCTGAAGGAATGCTCGTTTGTTCTGCTGGTAGCTCCGGCATGGCCTCACAGGTTTTGGTATGCGGATCTTGTCCGGATGGCCTCTTGCCAACCGTGGACTCTTCCGTTAAGACCAGACCTTCTGTCACAAGGTCCTTTTTTCCATCAGGATCTGAAATCCTTAAATTTAAAGGTATGGAGATTGAACGCTTGATTCTTGGTCAAAGAGGTTTCTCTGACTCTGTGATTAATACTATGTTACAGGCTCGGAAATCTGTATCTCGAGAGATATATTATAGAGTCTGGAAGACTTATATTTCTTGGTGTCTTTCTCATCATTTTTCCTGGCATTCTTTTAGAATACCGAGAATTTTACAGTTCCTTCAGGATGGTTTAGATAAGGGTTTGTCCGCAAGTTCTTTGAAAGGACAAATCTCTGCTCTTTCTGTTCTTTTTCACAGAAAGATTGCTATTCTTCCTGATATTCATTGTTTTGTACAAGCTTTGGTTCGTATAAAACCTGTCATTAAGTCAATTTCTCCTCCTTGGAGTTTGAATTTGGTTCTGGGAGCTCTTCAAGCTCCTCCGTTTGAACCTATGCATTCATTGGACATTAAATTACTTTCTTTGAAAGTTTTGTTCCTTTTGGCCATCTCTTCTGCCAGAAGAGTTTCTGAATTATCTGCTCTTTCTTGTGAGTCTCCTTTTCTGATTTTTCATCAGGATAAGGCGGTGTTGCGAACTTCTTTTGAATTTTTACCTAAAGTTGTGAATTCCAACAACATTAGTAGAGAAATTGTGGTTCCTTCATTATGTCCTAATCCTAAGAATTCTAAGGAGAAATCGTTGCATTCTTTGGATGTTGTTAGAGCTTTGAAATATTATGTTGAAGCTACGAAATCTTTTCGTAAGACTTCTAGTCTATTTGTTATCTTTTCCGGTTCTAGAAAAGGCCAGAAAGCTTCTGCCATTTCTTTGGCATCTTGGTTGAAATCTATGTTGAGTCGGGTAAAACTCCGCCTCAGAGAATTACAGCTCATTCTACTAGGTCAGTTTCTACTTCCTGGGCGTTTAGGAATGAAGCTTCGGTTGACCAGATCTGCAAAGCAGCAACTTGGTCCTCTTTGCATACTTTTACTAAATTCTACCATTTTGATGTATTTTCTTCTTCTGAAGCAGTTTTTGGTAGAAAAGTACTTCAGGCAGCGGTTTCAGTTTGAATCCTCTGCTTATGTTTTTCGTTAAACTTTATTTTGGGTGTGGATTATTTTCAGCAGGAATTGGCTGTCTTTATTTTATCCCTCCCTCTCTAGTGACTCTTGCGTGGAAAGATCCACATCTTGGGTAGTCATTATCCCATACGTCACTAGCTCATGGACTCTTGCTAATTACATGAAAGAAAACATAATTTATGTAAGAACTTACCTGATAAATTCATTTCTTTCATATTAGCAAGAGTCCATGAGGCCCGCCCTTTTTTGTGGTGGTTATGATTTTGTATAAAGCACAATTATTCCAATTCCTTATTTTATATGCTTTCGCACTTTTTTATCACCCCACTTCTTGGCTATTCGTTAAACTGAATTGTGGGTGTGGTGAGGGGTGTATTTATAGGCATTTTGAGGTTTGGGAAACTTTGCCCCTCCTGGTAGGAATGTATATCCCATACGTCACTAGCTCATGGGCTCTTGCTAATATGAAAGAAATGAATTTATCTGGTAAGTTCTTACATAAATTATGTTATTTAAAAGCTACCAAAGAAATAAGGATAGTCCTGTAATAGGTATGTTCCCTTTGAGAAAGGACTGGAGTTTTAAGTAATCATGTCAACCTCTCAGTAAGAGTATTGATGAAAGTTAGAGTCTGGAGACGCAGTGAAAGTTTTTCTGCAAACCCATCCAGACTGTCACTAACAGCTCCTGAGCAATCAGTATTGACGAGCTTCACTGCTTGCTACTACACACTCAAGTCTATGTCAGAAGCGCTGCTGCAAGACTGTCATACTTCAGAGACTGTGCCTGCTCCACAGCATGATCCTGGAGGGTAAGATGGTTTTTTATATATACAAATTTAAAACGCTATGCAGGGTCACAGTGTAGCTCCTTTATACCTTGATAGGATCAAGGGTTAATATCTCCTTCAGAGAGATTATTTGAACAGTTTGGGGATTTACATCTGCTTAATGTGAGAGTTTTTTAGGCTCATAGACTGTGTGTTTTTTGGCTTGGAACAAACAGGTTTCACTTTCGTTTTTGAAGTGTTGCGCAGCTTATAGCTTGGCACCCATTTTCATAGCAGGGGAAGTATTGTCTTATGTACAACGTGACCGGGTGCGTTCTCTATCATTTTCTAAGATCCTGCTGCAGACATCACTCCTGAGGAGAGCGTTTTCACTGTTAGCTGTCTGGATCCAGGTGGGGGTGAGTGCCCCAGCCATTGGGAGTATTAAGGTGCCGTTTTTTTTAAATGAGTTTCTTTTTGCTTGTCCTTCTGTGGGTATATACAAAGCTATGGAGGACTCTGATACTACATTAGAAGGTTCTCTCCTTCTGTATTGATTAATAATTCCTGTTTATATTGTGAGGAGGCTGTGGTTTGCCCGTCTGCTCAATTTTGTTCCATTTGCCTAAACACTGTTCTAAAGTCTAAAAAGGGAAACAAGCCTGCTAATACTCATTAGCCCTTCTGAGCTGTCTACTTCTCAGGAATCTGGGTCCCGAGAAATTACTACCCTTTCTATATTACCCGGTCCACATGCAGTTCCCCACGGCTCAACTAATCCTCCATCTGGAGGACTTTACCACGCAGTTACAATCGGAGGTGTCTGCGGCCTTGAGTGCCTTACCTCGCTCTAACAAATGCAAGAGAAAGGTTAAACATAGTTCTCCTGACCTAGAGTCATCTAAATATTTGTTGGATTTAGTTACTATATCCAAGCTATCCGAGGATGAGTTAACCTCTGTAGGGTGAACTTTCTGAGTCGGAGACTTCAGTTTCTCAACCTCCTTTAGCGGAGGAACACTCCTTCAGATTTAAAATTGAGCATCTGCGTTTTTTATTAAAGGAGGTTCCGTCTACACTAGAGGTTCCAGAGGCTACACTCCCTGAGGAGCCTAAGATCCCTAAATTAGACAGGGTTTATGAAGATAGGAAGGTTCCTCTGTCCTTTCTTGTGCCTGTTGGAGCTCATTGAGGTGGAAACTCCACTCGAGGATATTCAGGAGAGAATTAAGGCATTGAGAATGGCTAACTCCTTCATCTGTAACACGAATATGCAGAATATTCACATAAATGCGAAGGCTGCTGGCTTTGCGGTTCTAGCCCGCCGGGCTCTCTGGTTGAAGTCTTGGTCTGCGGATATGACTTCTAAATCCAGACTTTTTCTTCCCTTCAAGGGCAAGATTTTATTCGGCCCAGGACTAGACTCCATTATCTCTATGGTTACCAAAGGGAAAGGTGACTTCCTACCGCAGGATAAGAATAATAGGCCTAAGGGACGGCAACTGTCTAATTTTCGTGCCGACAATTCACAACAACAGCAGTCCTCTTCCAAGTCAGAGCAGCCCAAGAGTACTTGGAAGCCGGCTCACTTCTGGAATAAGTCCAAACAGACTAAGAAGCCTGCCGAGAACAAATCGGCATAAAGGGACGGCCCCCGACCTGGGATCGGATCAAGTAGGGGGCAGACTGTTTGTCTCTTTTTTCAGACACTTGGTTCCAGGATGTACAGGACCCTTAGGTCCTGTAGGTTGTATCTCAAGGATATAGAATAGGATTCAAGTTTCATCTGTCCAGGGGCTGATTCCTACTCTCCAGTCTGTCTACGAGACCAGAAAAGAGGGCTGCCTTCTTAGGTTGCGTACGGGATCTCTCCTCTCTCTAGGAGTAATTGTCCCCGTACCTACAGCAGAAAGAGGGTTGGGGTTATTCAAATGAAATAAATTTTCAAGATGGAGACAATTCGGTCTATCCTTCCTCTGGTTCAGGAAGGACAGTTTATGACCACAATAGACCTGAAGGATGCATACCTTCACGTCCCAATTCACAGGGAACATTTTCAGTTCCTGAGGTTTGCCTTTCTGGACCAGCACTTCCCGTTCATAGCTATTCTGGGGGCTCTTCTAGCCATTGCCAGAACACAGTGTATTGCAGTAGCGCCTTTTCTGGCCAATATCTTGGTACAGGCACCATCTTTTCGTCTAGCGGAAGAACATTCGGAGTCCCTTCTTCTTCGATCACATGAATGGAAGATAAACCTGGAAAAGAGTTCTCTTACTCAAAGTACAAGGGTGAATTTTCTGGGAACTATAATAGACTCGATATCCATGAGAATATTCCTCACAGATCAGAGACGTTGCAAGCTATGTGTATGGAGGTAATCGGACTCATGGTGTCCTGCATGGACATCATTCCTTTTGCCATATTCCACCTCAGACCCTTACAACTTTGCATGCTGAAACAATGGAACTTCGACCATTTGGATCTGTCTCAACAGATCGTGCTGGACAGCCTGTCAAGAGACTCCCTCTCTTGGTGTCTCTGTTCAGATCATCTGTACCAAGGCACGTGCTTTTTGAGACCATCCTGGGAGATTGTGACTACGGATGCAAGCCTTTCTGGCTGGGGATCCATTTGGGGTGCCAAGAAGGCACAAGGTCTGTGGAGTCCTCCCTTCCGTTCAATATTTTGTAACTCTGGGGAATCTTCAATGCCTTGAAGGCTTGACCCCTTCTGGGTGCGTCCTAGTTTATCAGATTCCAATCAGACAATATAACCTTGGTTGCCTATATCATCCATCAGGGGGGAATGAGAAGTTCCTTGGCAATGAGAGAAGTATCTCAGATACTAGTGTGGGCGGAGACTCACAAATGTATGCTGTCAGCGATCCACATTCCGGGTGTAGACAACTGGGAAGAGGACTTCCTTAGCAGGCAATCCTTTCACCCAGGGGTTTTTGCAGAGATATGCAGCAAGTGGGGGACGCCGGAGATAGATCTCATGGCATCCCGCCTCAATACCAAGCTACCCACCCAGGTACGGGTCGAGGGATCCGCAGGCGAAACTGATAGATGCCCTATCAGTACCATGGAGGTTCAGACTTGTATATATTTTTCCTCCATTACCGCTTCTCCCTCGTGTGGTGCCTCGCATCAAGCAGGAGCAAGCATCTGTGATTCTGATTGCTCCATTGTGGCCGCGAAGGACGTGGTTTGCGGATCTGGTGGGGATGTCCTCATCTCCTTAGTGGAGGTTACCTTGTCGCAGAGATCTGTAGATACAGGGTACCTCCGTTCATCAAAATCTAGATTCTCTGAGGCTGACTGCGTGGAGATTGAACGCTTAGTCTTAGCCAAGAGAGGGTTTTCTGAGAGTGTTATTAACACTCTGGTTCAAGCTCGTAAACCAGTTACTCGTCGTATCTACCATAAAGTGTGGAGGACTTATTTCTACTGGTGTGAAGAGAGTGGCTTTTTCTGGCATAAGGTTAAGGTTGCCAGAATTTTAGCTTTCTTCCAGGATGGACTGGAGAAGGGTTTATCTGCTAGTTCCCTGAAGGGACAGATATCGGCCCTGTCGGTGTTACTGCACAAAAGATTGGCTGAACTTCCGGATGTGCAGTCCTTTGTTAAGAATCTGGCTAGGATCAGACCTGTGTTTAGATCTGGGGCTCCGCCTTGGAGCCGCAATCTTGTTCTTAGTGTTTTGCAGCAGGCTCCGTTTGAGCCTATGCATACTGTTGTAAGGTTCTTTTTTCATTCTTGATAAAGTCCCGTCGATCGGGACGAAACGCGTTGAAGTGTACAAGTTCGCAACCTCTTTTGATCCTAAGAAGGAGCCGTAGTTCTTTACCTACTGCCGAGAATCCAGCACCGAACGCCCTAAAGACGTCACTATCCCGCGATTGCAGAGCGGGTCCGGAAGGATTTCAATACAGCGTGAGGCTTTGAAATTTTCACATCCGAAAACATATTACCTGAGGTCCTCGGAGCAGATACATAGGGGTTTTTTCTGGCAGTCGGCTTTGATGTGACTAGTGCCTATGAGCATCTTGTGAGTGTTTTTAATCTATACGTGTATGCAATAATAAATTGTTAAATACTACATTTGAGTCCGCGCTCCTCTCCTTTTTTCTTTTCAAGGTTCTTTTTTTGTTGGCTATTGCCTCTGCGCACAGAGTTTCTGAGATTTCTGCTTTGCAATGTGATCCCCCTTATCTGGTCTTTCATGCTGATAAGGCGGTTTTACTCACAAAACTAGGGTTCCTCCGTAAGGTGGTGTAGAATCGTAACATTAATCAAGAAATTGTTGTTCCTTCCTTGTGTCCTAATTCTTTTTCAGTGAAGGAACGTTTGCTTCACAATCTAGATGTGGTTCGTACCTTCAAGTACTATCTTCAGGCTACTAAGGAATTCAGACAATCTTCCTCTTTGTTTGTCATCTATGCAGGGAAGTGTAAGGGGCAGAAGGCTACTACGACTTCTCTATCTTTCTGGTTGAGGAGTGTCATCCGCTTAGCTTATGAGACAGCAGGACAACAGACTCCTGAGAGAATAACTGCTCATTCCACTCATTTGAAGGCTGTGGTGCCCTAAGAATAGGGTCTGCCTCTTTTTTCTGTTCCCTCCCGTTATTCATTCAGTGTCCTCTGGAGCTTGGGTATAGTTTTCCCAACAGTAAGGAATGAAGTCGTGGACTCTCCCTGCCTTTTGGAAGGAAAACATAATTTATGCTTACCAGATAAATTCCTTTTCTTCCTGGCAGGGAGAGTCCACGACCCTGCCCGTAATTTATTTTTTTGATGGGCAGCCCCCGTTTTTATATTATTTCTTCTGGCACATTTTATACCCTGATGTTTCTCCTACTTTTCCTTGTTCCCTCGGCAGAATGACTGGGGGATAGGGGAAGTGGGAGGGATATTTAAGCCTTTGGCTGGGGTGTCTTTGCCTCCTCCTGGTGGTCAGGTGTTGTATTTCCCAACAGTAAGGAATGAAGTCGTGGACTCTCCCTGCCAGGAAGGAAAGGCATTTATCTGGTAAGCATAAATTGTGTTTTATTCTTTTCAAAAAATGTGTTTCTCCACTCTTTACCATTTCAAAGTGTTTGATTTGGGGTTCAAACACCTTTCTCCTCACTTTCTCTAAAGGATTCATAGTGCTTTGAAAGCTTGCAAAGAAATTCCATTTTCGTTAGACAAAAAAAGGTATCACTTATACAACTTTTTTTATTTTGTTATTCCTCGCTTTCTCCTAATAGGTTCTTGGTTTACTATGCATGATCTGACAGTAGAAAGGAGAGGGTTAACTGTAGGAAGCTTCAGACTTCTGACAGGTGTTCCTACCCACTCCAGTAATTAGAAACCATCAATTGAACCAGTATTGTTAGTACTCTACTTTGACACACTTTTTTCATGTTTACAGTATCTGGGTTCTATAAATGAATACAGATGTGGGAAGTGTCCCCATTAGCCAGTAAACATTTACTATACAGTATGAACTGAACACAAACACATTTTTTCCTTTACAGGTAAAAATACATTTACTTATCCTTTTTCATAGAAAATAAAATCAATATCCTGTTTTAATTAATGTTCTGTTATACATACTCGTATAGTTATAGGAACATGAAGGTTAAACATATTCCTTGTTAGAGCAATAGCACATTTTATCTGTTGCTTTTTGTTAACTGTCATATTGAAAATTAGTTTTTACCCTTTGGGCTGTAGGTGAAACCGTTTGAAAGGAGGGTGCACATATCTATTAATTCATTTATTTCATTTATATTTATTTGAATATTGGCTTTGTTGTATAATAATTGAATAAAATATTTTCAGTACTTACATAAAACGATACCTATACTGTGGTAACATCATTAACGTCTATGTTTTAGGATTTAGAATACCTGTCAGAAGGTCTTGAAGGTCGGTCAGCCAATCCTGTTGCAGTATTATTTGATTCTCTGCTTCATCCAAATGCTGACTTTGGATACGACTACCCATCTGTCCTGCAATGGAAACTAGAGCAAGACCACTATATTCCTCATCTAGTACTGGGCAAAGGACCGCCTGGGGGAGCCTGGCATGTGAGTGCCCTTTTGTTTTATGGTCTATAAAATAAAGTTGGTCTCAATATTAACTCTTCAGATTTGTCATTTCTCCAACATAGGTGTGTCCGGTCCACGGCGTCATCCTTACTTGTGGGATATTCTCTTCCCCAACAGGAAATGGCAAAGAGCCCAGCAAAGCTGGTCACATGATCCCTCCTAGGCTCCGCCTACCCCCAGTCATTCTCTTTGCCGTTGTACAGGCAACATCTCCACGGAGATGGCTTAGAGTTTTTTAGTGTTTAACTGTAGTTTTCATTATTCAATCAAGAGTTTGTTATTTTCAAATAGTGCTGGTACGTACTATTTACTCAGAAACAGAAAAGAGATGAAGAATTCTGTTTGTATGAGGAAAATGATTTTAGCAACCGTAACTAAAATCCATGGCTGTTCCACACAGGACTGTTGAGAGCAATTAACTTCAGTTGGGGGAACAGTTTGCAGTCCCTTGCTGCTTGAGGTATGACACATTCTAACAAGACGATGTAATGCTGGAAGCTGTCATTTTCCCTATGGGATCCGGTAAGCCATGTTTATTACGATTGTAAATAAGGGCTTCACAAGGGCTTATTTAAACTGTAGACTTTTTCTGGGCTAAATCGATTGATTATTAACACATATTTAGCCTTGAGGAATCATTTTATCTGGGTATTTTGATATAATAATATCGGCAGGCACTGTTTTTAGACACCTTATTCTTTAGGGGCTTTCCCAAAGCATAGGCAGAGTCTCATTTTCGCGCCGGTGTTGCGCACTTGTTTTTGAGAGGCATGGCATGCAGTCGCATGTGAGAGGAGCTCTGATACTTATAAAAGACTTCTGAAGGCGTCATTTGGTATCGTATTCCCCTTTGGGTTTGGTTGGGTCTCAGCAAAGCAGATACCAGGGACTGTAAAGGGGTTTAAAGCTTAAAACGGCTCCGGTTCCGTTATTTTAAGGGTTAAAGCTTCCAAAATTGGTGTGCAATATTTTCAAGGCTTTAAGACGCTGTGGTGAAAATTTGGTGAATTTTGAACAATTCCTTCATGTTTTTCGCAATTGCAGTAATAAAGTGTGTTCAGTTTAAAATTTAAAGTGACAGTAACGGTTTTATTTTAAAACGTTTTTTGTACTTTCTGATCAAGTTTATGCCTGTTTAACTGTCTGAACTACCAGATAGACTGTGTTCTGAATGTGGGGAAGCCAGAATTCCTATTCATTTAAATAAATGTGATTTATGTGATAATGACAATGATGCCAAGATGATTCCTCAAGTGAGGGGAGTAAGCATGGTACTGCATCATTCCCTCCTTCGTCTACACGAGTCTTGCCCACTCAGGAGGCCCCTAGTACATCTAGCGCGCCAATACTCCTTACTATGCAACAATTAACGGCTGTAATGGATAATTCTGTCAAAAACATTTTAGCCAAAATGAACCCTTGTCAGCGTAAAGCGTGGCTGCTCTGTTTTAGTTACTGAAGAGCATGACGACGCTGATATTAATATCTCTGAAGGGCCCCTAACCCAATCTGAGGGGGCCAGGGAGGTTTTGTCTGAGGGAGAAATTACTGATTTAGGGAACATTTCTCAGCAGGCTGAATCTGATGTGATTACATTTAAATTTAAATTGGAACATCTCCGCATTTTGCTTAAGGAGGTATTATCCACTCTGGATGATTGTGAAAATTTAGTCATCCCAGAGAAACTATGTAAAATGGACAAGTTCCTAGAGGTGCCGGGGCTCCCAGAAGCTTTTCCTATACCCAAGCGGGTGGCGGACATTGTTAATAAAGAATGGGAAAGGCCCGGTATTCCTTTCGTCCCTCCCCCCATATTTAAAAATTGTTTCCTATGGTCGACCCCAGAAAGGACTTATGGCAGTCAGTCCCCAAGGTCGAGGGAGCGGTTTCTACTTTAAACAAACGCACCACTATTCCCATAGAGGATAGTTGTGCTTTCAAAGATCCTATGGATAAAAAATTAGAAGGTTTGCTTAAAAAGATGTTTGTTCAGCAGGGTTACCTTCTACAACCCATTTCATGCATTGTCCCTGTCCACTACTGCCGCATATTTCTGGTTTGATGAACTGCTTAAGGTGCTCGATAGTGACTCTCCTCCTTATGAGGAGATTATGGACAGAATCAATGCTCTCAAATTGGCTAATTCTTTCACTCTAGACGCCTCTTTGCAATTGGCTAAGTTAGCGGCTAAGAACTCTGGGTTTGCTATTGTGGCGCGCAGAGCGCTTTGGTTGAAATCTTGGTCGGCTGATGCGTCTTCCAAGAACAAGCTACTAAACATTCCTTTCAAGGGGAAAACGTTGTTTGGTCCTGACTTGAAGGAGATTATCTCTGATATCACTGGGGGTAAGGGCCACGCCCTTCCTCAGGATCGGCCTTTCAAGGCAAAAAATAGACCTAATTTTCGTCCCTTTCGTAAAAACGGACCAGCCCAAGGTGCTACGTCCTCTAAGCAAGAGGGTAATACTTCTCAGGCCAAGCCAGCTTGGAGACCAATGCAAGGCTGGAACAAGGGAAAGCAGGCCAAGAAAACCTGCCACTGCTACCAAGACAGCATGAAATATTGGCCCCCGATCCGGGACCGGATCTGGTGGGGGCAGACTCTCTCTCTTCGCTCAGGCTTGGGCAAGAGATGTTCTGGATCCTTGGGCGCTAGAAATAGTCTCCCAGGGTTATCTTCTGGAATTCAAGGGACTCCCCCAAGGGGGAGGTTCCACAGGTCGCAGTTGTCTTCAGACCACATAAAAAGACAGGCGTTCTTACATTGTGTAGAAGACCTGTTAAAAATGGGAGTGATTCATCCTGTTCCATTAAGAGAACAAGGGATGGGGTTCTACTCCAATCTGTTCATAGTTCCCAAAAAAGAGGGAACGTTCAGACCAATCCTAGATCTCAAGATCTTAAACAAATTTCTCAAGGTCCCATCGTTCAAGATGGAAACCATTCGAACTATCCTCCCCTTCCATCCAGGAAGGTCAATTCATGACCACGGTGGATTTAAAGGATGCGTATCTACATATTCCTATCCACAAGGAACATCATCGGTTCCTAAGGTTTGCATTCCTGGACAAACATTACCAGTTCGTGGCGCTTCCTTTCGGATTAGCCACTGCTCCAAGGATTTTCACAAAGGTACTAGGGTCCCTTCTAGCGGTGCTAAGACCAAGGGGCATTGCAGTAGTACCTTACCTGGACGACATTCTGATTCAAGCGTCGTCCCTTCCTCAAGCAAAGGCTCACACGGACATTGTCCTGGCCTTTCTCAGATCTCACGGCTGGAAAGTGAACGTGGAAAAGAGTTCTCTATCCCCGTCAACAAGGGTTCCCTTCTTGGGAACAATTATAGACTCCTTAGAAATGAGGATCTTTCTAACAGAGGCCAGAAAAAACAAAGCTTCTGGACTCTTGTCGGATACTTCATTCCGTTCCTCTTCCTTCCATAGCTCAGTGCATGGAAGTGATCGGGTTGATGGTGGCGGCGATGGACATAGTTCCTTTTGCGCGCATTCATCTAAGACCATTACAACTGTGCATGCTCAGTCAGTGGAATGGGGACTATACAGACTTGTCTCCGAAGATACAAGTAAATCAGAGGACCAGAGACTCACTCCGTTGGTGGCTGTCCCTGGACAATCTGTCTCAAGGGATGATGTTCCACAGACCAGAGTGGGTCATTGTCACGACCGACGCCAGTCTGATAGGCTGGGGCGCGGTCTGGGGATCCCTGAAAGCTCAGGGTCTTTGGTCTCGGGAAGAATCTCTTCTACCGATAAATATTCTGGAACTGAGAGCGATATTCAATGCTCTCCAGGCCTGGCCCCAGCTTGCGAGGACCAGGTTCATACGGTTTCAATCAGACAACATGACGACTGTTGCGTACATCAACCATCAGGGGGGAACAAGGAGTTCCCTAGCGATGGAAGAAGTAACCAAAATTATTCTTTGGGCGGAGTCTCACTCCTGCCACCTGTCTGCTATCCACATCCCAGGAGTGGAAAATTGGGAAGCGGATTTTCTGAGTCGGCAGACATTGCATCCGGGGGAGTGGGAACTCCATCCGGAAATCTTTGCCCAAGTCACTCACCTGTGGGGCATTCCAGACATGGATCTGATGGCCTCTCGTCAGAACTTCAAAGTTCCTTGCTACGGGGCCAGATCCAGGGATCCCAAGGCGGCTCTAGTGGATGCACTAGTAGCACCTTGGACCTTCAAACTAGCTTATGTGTTCCCGCCATTTCCTCTCATCCCCAGGCTGATAGCCAGGATCAAGCAGGAGAGGGCGTCGGTGATCTTGATAGCTCCTGCGTGGCCACGCAGGACTTGGTATGCAGATCTGGTGAATATGTCATCGGCTCCACCTTGGAAGCTACCTTTGAGACGAGACCTTCTTGTTCAGGGTCCGTTCGAACATCCGAATCTGGTTTCACTCCAGCTGACTGCTTGGAGATTGAACGCTTGATTTTATCGAAGCGAGGATTCTCAGATTCTGTTATCGATACTCTTGTTCAGGCCAGAAACATCTTCCTTGTTTGTTGTTTATTCTGGTAAAAGGAGAGGTCAAAAAGCAACTTCTACCTCTCTCTCTTTTTGGATTAAAAGCATCATCAGATTGGCTTATGTGACTGCCGGACGGCAGCCTCCTGAAAGAATCACAGCTCATTCCACTAGGGCTGTGGCTTCCACATGGGCCTTCAAGAACGAGGCTTCTGTTGATCAGATATGTAGGGCAGTGACTTGGTCTTCACTGCACACTTTTACCAAATTTTACAAGTTTGATACTTTTGCTTCTTCTGAGGCTATTTTTGGGAGAAAGGTTTTGCAAGCCGTGGTGCCTTCCATTTAGGTGACCTGATTTGCTCCCTCCCTTCATCCGTGTCCTAAAGCTTTGGTATTGGTTCCCACAAGTAAGGATGACGCCGTGGACCGGACACACCTATGTTGGAGAAAACAGAATTTATGTTTACCTGATAAATTTCTTTCTCCAACGGTGTGTCCGGTCCACGGCCCGCCCTGGTTTTTTTAATCAGGTCTGATATTTTATTTTCTTTAACTACAGTCACCACGGTACCATATGGTTTCTCCTATGCAAATATTCCTCCTTAACGTCGGTCGAATGACTGGGGTAGGCGGAGCCTAGGAGGGATCATGTGACCAGCTTTGCTGGGCTCTTTGCCATTTCCTGTTGGGG